>NW_028189644.1:0-302858 GCF_048542155.1 Nylanderia fulva
TTCAGCCGTTATTGAGAATTCGAAATATTATAAAGACTCAAATGTCCGACTCGCGTTAAGATACACGGTGTCTCGGCTACGCCCTTAACTGGTCGCGAGACACTACCGTGTCTCTTGATAGTACCCAACCGGCCGGCCAGGCGGTCGGCGACGCACGGTCCTACGCACGGCCGTATGCGAGCGCGAGCGCCGAAAGGCGCGTTCAATCGAGACATAGTCGCGGAGAGCGAACGATCGAAAAGTCCTATTGTACGATAAAATATTATCACGATAGCCGTATGGCGAATGTCAAACAACGATAATTAGCATTAATTAAGAAGGAAACAAACGAAATGCCGGGACAATAAGGTATAAGCACCGACGGTACCTCCGGGCCGGGCGGCACCTCCGGGTCGGGCGGCACCTCCGGGCCGGGCGACACCTCCGGGAACCACGGCCGACCGGCGACACTCCGGGCCGGGCGACACTCCGGGAACCACGGCCGACCGGCGGCACCTCCGGGCCGGGCGACACCTCCGGGAACCACGGCCGACCGGCGGCACCTCCGGCGGCGACACCTCCGGGACACGGCCGACGGCGACACCTCGCGGGCGCACGGCGGCGACACCTCCGGGAACCACGGCCGACCGGCGACACCTCCGGGACGGGCGGCACCTCCGGACGACCGAATGATCTCTCGAAGTCAGACGACCGCCGGCGGTACCTCCGGAACACTTAACGACGATTTACGGCGCCGCAACGAGGAGAGCTACGTAAAAACGTTTCGGACGAAAGTTACTTACTATTCGGCGCTCGCTCGACATGAGGGCGCTGTCCGATTACTAACTCGAAACGTGTCTCTCAAACCCACGTGTCGGAGACATATATTTCGAATTATTACGGATGATACGCAACACGCAAGCTGCGGTGACCGCGATTACGGTACGGAACACTCGCCCGATGCGAAATCACGCGCGCGGCAACCGAGACGGCTCGTTACGGGCGTGATTATACGTGCGGCACCACATAACGGCCGGCGTCAACTTGGGGACGGACGGCACCTCCGGGACGGGCGACACCTCCGGACGACCGAATGATTTCACCAAGTCCGTCGCCCGCCGGCGGTACCTCCGGGGCACTTGACGGCGAGTAGCGCCGCTACGAGGAGATAATGCTACGATACGGAATTGTGAACTGCAGGACACATGAACATCGACATTTCGAACGCACATTGCGGTCCACGGATACAATTCCCGGACCACGCCTGGCTGAGAGTCGTTTTAGTACCCCTAAACGACTTGCGCCCGAAAAGCGCGCACGGCCACGACGCGGGCGACCAGAGAATGGCGCGCGCGTCGCCTGTGCTCTGTGCAACGCTTACATGGGCGTACGAGCGATCGTTGGACGTTTCGCCCGAGGTGTCTGTGCCGCGCCGACCAGCCGTCGGCGCAAATCCTTGCGTCGTCTGAAATGACACACCGAATAATAATGAGAAAGAGAAGCGCACAAGCGTGTAAAACGTTGGCGACGCGCGCCCAGAGAATGCTGCGCGAATTAAGAGGGGGAGCGTGTTTGTGTATCCAAGTCGTGTGTGTACGCGAGAGGCCGAGGAGAAATGGGATGAGAGTAAGAGCGCGCGCGAAGGGAGCAACAAACGGCCAAAAAAAGGGTCAAGGGGCGGTGAATGGCACCGCTTTCCCTAGAGCGGCGCGTGCGTCGTTGTCTCCCGAAAGTAGGTAGCGCATGTCTCAACCGTCTCTCCTCTCCGTACATCACACAGACTGACCGACTGCTCTCGGCACTCTGTGCCGCGTCTCTCGGTGCGATAGCGCTCGCGCGTCTTATGCCGAGGCGCCCTTGCCCGCACACATAACGGTATTACGGAGAAATATACGGCGCGTCGTCGTCCGGCGGAGAGAGCATTCGTAATCCTTACCTCTTTACGGAGAAGGGTTTTGAATCGCGAGCCGACCGCGTGTTGCCGAGTCCACGAAATTTTCGTAAAGCAAAAAAAAAGGACCGGCGCGCCGCGTCGTGTACTCGTCGAATCGATTCCGCCCGAATTTCGTATATAAAAGAGAAAGGAGAGCCGAGAATTTCGAACCCCCGCGATATATCGTCTCCATTACCACCAACGAGTGTGTGTGCGGTTAGCGCCCCGGCGATTTGCCTTCTCGCGTATTTCGTGTGCTGCCGCTGCTGCTCTCTCGTCGACGCTCTCTCTCCTCTCCCTCTTATATATTATAGAAGAGAGACGACGATGAGCGACGCGGAGGAGGCAAACGGCTACGAAAACTCACTATGCGACGTCCTCAGAGCAGGCGAGATTACCCGCTGAATTTAAGCATATTATTAAGCGGAGGAAAAGAAACTGACCAGGATTTCCTTAGTAGCGGCGAGCGAACAGGAAAGAGCCCAGCACCGAATCCCGCGGTTCCGCCGCAGGGAAATGTGGTGTTCGAAAGGATCCGCTTATTCCGAGGTGCCGCGTCGCGTCCAAGTCCATCTTGAATGGGGCCACTTACCCGTAGAGGGTGCCAGGCCCGTTGCGACCGGTGCGCGCCTCGGGAGAATCTCTCCTTAGAATCGGGTTGCTTGAGAGTGCAGCTCTAAGTGGGTGGTAAACTCCATCTAAGGCTAAATACGACCACGAGACCGATAGCGAACAAGTACCGTGAGGGAAAGTTGATAAGAACTTTGAAAAGAGAGTTCAAGAGTACGTGAAACCGTTCAGGAGTAAACCTAAGAAACCCAAAAGATCGAACGGGGAGATTCATCGTCAGCGGCGCTGGCTTCGCGTCGGTCGGCGATGTCCCGCGGAGTCCGTGCAAATCGATCGTCGGAACTGGGTATAGGGGCGAAAGACTAATTGAACCATCTAGTAGCTGGTTCCCTCCGAAGTTTCCCTTAGGATAGCTGGCACTCGGCCGTTCCGCACGGAACGCGCGCGATTCTCATCTGGTAAAGCGAATGATTAGAGGCCTTGGGGCCAAAACGACCTCAACCTATTCTCAAACTTTAAATGGGTGAGATCTCTGGCTTTCTTGAATTATGAAGCCACGAGCATCTTCGAATCAGAGTGCCAAGTGGGCCATTTTTGGTAAGCAGAACTGGCGCTGTGGGATGAACCAAACGCAGAGTTAAGGCGCCCAACTCGACGCTCATGGGACACCATGAAAGGCGTTGGTTGCTTAAGACAGCAGAACGGTGGCCATGGAAGTCGGAATCCGCTAAGGAGTGTGTAAAACTCACCTGCCGAAGCAACTAGCCTTGAAAATGGATGGCGCTGAAGCGTCGAGCCTATACTCTGCCGTCAGTGGCAAGTGGGGCGGCAACCGGGAGCGGGCGTTAGTCTTCTCTCGCGTCGTCACGAAGCCCTGACGAGTAGGAGGGTCGCGACGGTGAGCGCAGAAAAGTCTGGGCGCGAGCTTGCCTGGAGCCGCCGTCGGTGCAGATCTTGGTGGTAGTAGCAAATACTCCAGCGAGGCCCTGGAGGACTGACGTGGAGAAGGATTTCGTGTGAACAGCCGTTGCACACGAGTCAGTCGATCCTAAGCCTAGGAGAAATCCTATGTCAATGACGGCGTACAATATACTCGAGTGTCGAGAAATAATAATAAATATTATACAAAAGACACACGCCCGTCGGGCAAAAGGGAATCCGGTTCCTATTCCGGAACCCGGCAGCGGAACCGCATACAATTCGGGCCCTTGTAAGAGTGTTCGTCGGGGTAACCCAAAATGACCTGGAGACGCCGTCGGGAGATCCGGGAAGAGTTTTCTTTTCTGTATAAGCATTCGAGTTTCCTGGAAACCTCTAGCAGGGAGATAGGGTTTGGAACGCGAAGAGCACCGCAGTTGCGGCGGTGTCCGGATCTTCCCCTCGGACCTTGAAAATCCAGGAGAGGGCCACGTGGAGGTGTCGCGCCGGTTCGTACCCATATCCGCAGCAGGTCTCCAAGGTAAAGAGCCTCTAGTCGATAGAATAATGTAGGTAAGGGAAGTCGGCAAATTGGATTCGTAACTTCGGAATAAGGATTGGTTCTGAGAAGCGGGGCTGACGTGCCGGGCCTGGGCGAGAGTGAACGGTCGGCGTTCTCGCGCCGGTCCCGGGATCCGAGCTCGGTCCCGTGCCTTGGCCTCCCGCGGATCTTCCTTGCTGCGAGGCTTCCGTGGCGGCGCAAGCCGTCGTGGTCGTCCTCTTCGGCCGCCATTCAACGCTCAGCTCAGAACTGGCACGGACTAGGGGAATCCAACTGTCTAATTAAAACAAAGCATTGCGATGGCCCTCGCGGGTGTTGACGCAATGTGATTTCTGCCCAGTGCTCTGAATGTTAACGTGAAGAAATTCAAGCAAGCGCGGGTAAACGGCGGGAGTAACTATGACTCTCTTAAGGGAGCCGCCGATTTTGGTGGTTTCCATGCGCCAACCCCACCTCCTCGCGGTGAGAGTCGGGCAACGTCGGAACCAACCTCCCGGCGGCCAACGGGGCTCTGGCTTGGCGGAGCGGCAACGCTCCGTCCGGGTCCGTGGGGTTGCCAGCCCTTCGGGTCTGTTTACGGCAGGCACCACAAGAAGAGAAAAATATAATCTCCGGCGGCAGCCTCGGGCCGCCGGTCCTGTCGTCCCTTCGCCACCCTCTCCTGACCCCTCTCCAGGCTCTTCTCGTCGGCCGCCCGCTAGGCCACGACGCCGCCCAACACCCGCTGCCCCTGTCCCTGCTGCCCGCAAGCCCCGCAATTCCCATGCCCACACTGTGATCGTGCGTTCACCACGAAGACCGGACTCGGCCTCCATCGCCGATGTGCACACGAGGCCATCGTCAACGAGGAGGTTAACGTCGAGAGGGTTAACCGCCAATGGAGCGACGAAGAGAAGCGCATGATGACGAGGGAGGAGGCGCTTGCCGCGAATCGAGGCGTTAGGTTTATGAATCAACATCTGTTAACCGTCGTTCCGATTATGATCGATTATAATCGCCCGTTATAAACATGAAAGCGTAGGCGAGTTAAAGAGATTGCGAGACACGGTGGCTGCATCGCTGGCCGCGCTGACGAATTTGAGTCGACCGGTTGCTCAGTGGGACGATATGCTTGTTTATTGCGTCTCACAAAAATTCTGTCAAAAAACGCGAAGCGAGTGGAACTTGAAGTGTTCCTCTATAACTTCAATTCCGGCGTACAAAGATATTCATGAATTTCTTACGACTCGAATCCGCGGATTGTCAGACTTCGCGGAAGTTTCAAGAGAAAGTGTTAATCAAAAGCCAAACAAGCCGCGTTCGTCAATGCATAACGTCTCCGCTGTCAAGTGCATATGCTGCTCAGGCAATCATTTCGTGATAAAGTGCGAGCCGTTTCGTCAAAAATCAGTTGAACAACGAAATGAGCTCGCTCGCAAAAATCGTGTATTCTTTAATTGATTGCGCTCGGGGCATATTTCGCCGAATTGCCCGAGCCAACAGCGATGCAACCACTGCAGTCGGTCTCATCATTCTTTATTGCATTCCGAAAATTATCAATCGTCAGCTGTCAGAAAAGATTCGGAAGCTGCGAAACCAAGCGTGAAAACGAATGCGAAGTCCGACGCCTTGGACGGTTCCAATAACGCTGCCGTGGCCAGCGTCCAGACAATCGAGCCGCCGGACTTTACGACTCCCGCGGTTCTCCTCGCAACCGCGTGGGTGAACATCCACACCGCTGAGGGCCGACGCTTTAAGGTTCGCGCGCTATTGGATCAGGGATCCAATTTTGGTTTTATATCGGAATCTTTCTGTCAAACCATACGGACCAGGCGACAAAGAACCGATTTACAAATCAAAGGATTCGGGGAAACCTACACGGGTGCCGCAAAGTCGCGCGTGTCCTTGCGAATGACTCCGTGCGCGAAATCCGACCCGGTATTTCCAATCACAGTGTACGTGTTTCCGAAGATCACGTCGTACGCGGCCTCGCGAGTTCGACCTGTCGAATCGTGGCCTCACTTGAAGGGCCTTTCCCTCGCGGATCCGGATCCGTCGAGCAAACATCAAATTCACTTGCTTCTTGGAGCCGACGTTTATGGCTCACTTTTGATGCGCGACTTGAGGCAAGGTCCGCTCGGTACCCCCACAGCTCAACTAACCGCGCTCGGTTGGATTATTTCCGGTCCGACCGAAAATAAACGGAAGGCTTCAAAAGAAGCCGTTTTAAATTGCGTTCTCGGTCAAGAGATAGACACTCTTCTTTAGCGGTTCTGGGAAGATGAGGAGATCGCGCCTCAAATTCCCCTCACGGAGGAGGAAGAGATTTGTGAGCGACACTTCGTGCAGACGCATAGTCGGTTGTCCGACGGACGATACGTCGTTCGACTACCCTTTAAATGTGATCCTCCGATCGAAATCGGAGAGTCTCTTTCCATTGCGCGGTCGCTGTACAACCGCATGGAAAACAGATTGAGAAATCGATCGGAACTGTATTCGCAGTATAACGAATTTCTAGCGGAATACGAGTCCCTCGGACATATGACTAGCGTCGACGAGTCGGAAAAAACCGAGTATTTGCCCGTTTACATTCCGCACCACCCCGTGATTCGGGAAGATAGTTGCACGACTAAATTACGGGTCGTTTTCAACGCGTCGTGCCGAACTAGGAATGGCACGTCGTTGAATGACTTTTTATTAATAGGGCCCAAATTACAGCAAGATCTACCTGCCGTGTTATCGCGATGGCGACGGTGGAGCTTCGTTTGTACGGCCGACATCGCCAAGATGTTTCGGCAAATTCAAATTCATGAGCAAGATTCAGACTACCAAAGAATTCTTTGGCGTCCTCAAGCGGAAGCGCCCGTTCGACATTTTCGCTTGTTAACGGTCACTTACGGTCTCGCTCCCGCTCCGTATCTCGCAATGCGAGTATTGAAACAGCTCGCCCTTGACGAGGGAGAAAAGTTCAAGGCCGCGGTTCCTATCCTAGGAGAGTCTATTTATGTAGACGACGCCCTGTTTGGCGCGGATGATATAAAATCTTTAAAAAATACTCGCGTTCAATTGATGCAGTTAATGGAAAAGGGGGGATTTCAATTAAGGAAATGGGCATCAAATTCGATCGAACTTCTCAAGGATTTGTCTGTTGACCAATCGGAAGTAACCGATCATCTAATCCTGACGGAAGATTCACTTAAAGTTCTCGGCCTGTCATGGATGCCTAACGAAGACGTGTTTCGCTTGAGAGATCGTGTCTAATTGCGCGATCAACAGATCTTTTGCTGTCGACATTTTTTTTTTTTTTGAGCAACGTCAGTAGTACAGACGGAAAGATTCGCGGACGCTTCCTCTATCGAACGCGACGCGTATGTCTCAAGTTTGACTTGAGACCATTGATTATGTCAGGCGCGTGAACGGCGCGGACGGCAAGAGTTCGCGGACGACCTTGTTGTCGAAACGCGACGAATTTGTCTCAAAAGAGACCACTGAGTATGTCGGGCGCGTGAACGGCGCCGACGGCACGAGTTCGCGAACGACCTGACTGTCGAACGCAACGAATTTGTCTCAAAAGAGACCACTGAGTATGTCGGGCGCGTGAACGGCGCCGACGGCACGAGTTCGCGAACGACCTGACTGTCGAACGCGACGAATTTGTCTCAAAAGAGACCACTAAGTATGTCGGGCGCGTGAACGGCGCCGACGGCACGAGTTCGCGAACGACCTGACTGTCGAACGCGACGAATTTGTCTCGAAAGAGACCACTAAGTTTCGTCTCACGAGTCGAATTGGGTTTTGACGACGTGAATCGGAGTCTACCCGTACACTTGTTTCTCTAAAGCGAACTCGACACTTGGTTCCTGTCTCTTCTTTTGCACACTCGTTTGTAAGACGATGTGCTTCTATTGTCCACCCGCGCTTTTTCACTGTCCGCGAGAGTCACACGAGAATCACTTTCTCCGTTTTACCTTATCGTCCTCGTTATCTTCACAATCCGGCTCGAAGGACCATTTTACTTCTGTGCGAGAACCTTCGATTTGTTTTAATTTTCCGCGCAGAGGCAAATTTATTTATTTATAAGTCGGCTCGTAGATACGAAGGAGACTGGATGCGGAGAAAATTGTAAAGGTGGAGAAATTCACTTTTGAGGCAAAGCAGTTTTATTCAAAACTCTCGCAGACAAGATTAAAACGCGGAAGTTCGCTCTAGAACGAGATAAATTCGCGCGATGCTCTTTTCGCTGATATACACGGAGACGTCTCTTCAGTTCAGACTCCTCGAGTAGACTCATTTTTGATCCTCGCGGAATTCGGCAGCTAAGGCTCATCCGATCGACGCGTGGCACACGTGCTGAAATCCTATTCGTGGACGATTGCCCCATCACGCTCCGAAACGCGAGACAAAGGCGAGTTTTTGTAGATTCCTCGCTCGCGGAATCGAAAACAACCGGAATAACATCTCGGCGTCGAATATTTTCAATTTCTACGATTGACCTTGCTTCGTCGCTCCGAAAATACGTGACAATTTTAAACACAAGTTGACGCGCAATTAGCTGCGTTCTTCATCGACCTACGAGCCAAGTGATTCACCGTTCAGGGTAATCGTTCGAAATTTTTGCGTTCGCGAAGAAACGCGCTTCTCGTTCAACCATCGTGGTCTCTTCTCTCGGACGAGAGAGAGAGAAAAAATAATCGTGGTGGCTCTTTGATCAGGCTGTCCGAGGACGCGCGCGGACCGCCGCCTCCCGCCAGGGAAGGCTACGGCACAAAGGTAGAGTTGTGTGTTTCTCGATCGGAGCGTCTCTCCCGCAACGGGAGAGCCGGGGCGGAAGCTTTTGAAGAAACCGTCGGACCGACACAGTTGACAGATAGTCGAAATATCATCGATCCTTCCTGTATTATACAGGGTGATTCAAAACAACCGTTTGTCTTTAAAATGTCGTATTCCTGACTCAATTTAAAGACGATTTTTCCTTTGCCAAAATTTTATCCGAAGCTTAGTTTTTGAAATATAAAAAGAAATAGTTAGCGAATTACAGCACGAGTACGGGCGGTAATCAGGAGCGGCGCACCACATTATCCGACGCGGGCGATTACGTGGGCGCTCGAAGCGATCAGCTGTTTGTTACACGCGGCGTTTTGTGTGTGTGTGTGTGTGTGTGCGTGTGTGTGTACGCGTATACACACACACACACACTCTCTCTCTCTCTCTCTCACTGATTCTTACCTTGTAGAGATGTTTGATGTCCTTTGACGAATAATTGTTGCCTGACTGGATACAATCCGATATTGACACACTGTGACACACTGCATGATGAAATCATTTTTTTGTAATAAATTCTATTGACACTTTGACTCACGCACTTGATTAAAAATTATTGTAATAAATAACTGATTACAAATTACAACACATAATCACAATCTGAGAGAATTTTCTCTTAGAATTTGCCCTGAAAATTGTGGTAATCGTAGGATAATATTGTATGGAAAAAATTTTATTAGAATTCCTCTAATTAATATTTATCACATTCAAAATAATAATATCTATCACAATAAAATATGAAACATGTTTTATTAATTTTACTAAACCGTAAAGTAAAATTAATGAAATATATTTTATATTTTATTGTGATTGTTTTTCCTTTTATTTAATTTTAATAACAGTAATTTTATTGTATCATATCAGATTTGTACACTGTATCTGGTTCCGACGCTTCGGACCCTTTTGATAGACTATTGAATACGTGATTGAGGTTCGATTGTCGTTCTTCAAGAACAAAGAAAGACAGGATATCGCGGATCCGTTACAAGCATACCGCTATTATTATAGGATGTTGCTCGTCATAGCTGAGCGCGGAATTCGTCAACCGCCCGCCAAGACGGAGTAAAGAGTCCTCTCCTAGAAAAGGACTCAATTTGCTCAACGAGCTCGAATGCGGCATGGTGCCGTTATTCTTTAGTGAGCGCGTTTCCCGCTCGAAGAATCTCTGTTGCAGATAGCGCAACCAGAAGATTTCCGCCCTCCTAAACTCATCGGCGTTCAGAAGGGGGAAGAGTTGGGAGCGAGACGCGCTCTTTTCTTTTACACGAAGAATAAAGCGATTCATATAGGCAGTCACGCGGACAAGCTTGGTCCAAGTGGAGAACCTATATGGGAGTTCCCATTCCTCGGCCTCTTGAAACATGGAACGTCACAGGCCGTCTTCTTTCCACCGACACTTGCTGATCGGTGGCAGTGTCGAGCGGAGCTGAGACATTCAGAATCGGCCACGCAGTCGATGGCTTCTGAAGCCATCGTGGACCGTTCCACCATAGCGGGTGAGTCACGAGCTCGGAGGCGGTCAAGCCGCGCGAGGCACAGTCCGCCGGATTATCTCGAGACGGAACGTGATTCCAACAAACAGAATCCAGACAGGTATGCACTTCGGATACGCGGTTAGCCACGTAGGTGCTCCATTTTGATGGATGTTGACGGAGCCACGCGAGAGCGATGGTCGAATCCGTCCATCCGTATATTGGAATCGGAGGTAATTTCAACGATGTCAAGGTCCACTTGATTAGCCGGCTGAGGAGGACGATAGCGTTCAGTTCCAAGCGCGGGATGCTTACGGTTTTGATCGGCGCGACCTTTGTTTTAGCAGCGAGCAGAGTGATTTGAAACTTCGTTGGCGAAGGAAGCACTCGAATATAAACGACCGCCGCGTAAGCGCGGTTTGAAGCGTCGGCAAACCCGTGGATTTTGAACGCGAGGTTATTGGAATGTCGACCGGTCCAACGCGGTATTCGGACGCGGTTTAATGATTCTAAATCGTTGGTGTAGCTCTCCCAACGATCGCGCAACTCCTCTGGAAGAGGGGAGTCCCAATCACATTTGAGAAGCCATAACTCTTGTAGCAAGATTTTCGCGGTTACAACAACCGGAGCAGCCCATCCTATTGGGTCGTATAATTTTGCCGTGAACGAGAGAACGGAACGTTTCGTGTGCGTAACCGATCTCAACGGAGTTATCACGAATTTGAACGCGTCCTCTTTAGCAAGCCATGAAAGCCCGAGAATCTTCTTTTACGAGTAAGTGATCGGTGACTTCCGGCTGATGAGCCGAAAGTCCTTGAAGAAGAGAGGAGGCATTAGAAACCCACTTTCGTAGTTGAAAACCTCCCTTTTGCAGGATTTCAACTAGTTGGACACGAGCTTCTATCAATGAAGTCGTATCGTCCGCGCCAAAGAGCGCATCGTCCACGTAGAGGGACTCGCTGAGAATTGAAACAGCCGCGGGATAGTTGTCACCTTTATCTAGAGAAAGCTGTTTCAGTACCCTTATTGCGAGGTACGGAGCGGGGGCGAGCCCGTACGTTACAGTGAGAAGGCGATAGTGTTCAATCGGCCCATCGGCCGACGATCGCCATAAGATTCTTTGAAAATCCGCGTCAGACGGATGCACGAGAATTTAGCGGAATATTTGAGCAATGTCCGCCGTGTAAACAAATTGCCATTGACGCCAGCGCAATAATATAGCGGAGAGGTCTTGCTGCAGTCTCTGACCGATCAGTAAGTGATCGTTAAGCGAAGTCTTATTGCTCGTTTTGCACGAAGCGTTGAAGACAACGCGCAATTTCGTAGTGCAACTCGAGTCGCGCAAAACGGGATGA
Organism: Nylanderia fulva; assembly: GCF_048542155.1. Taxonomy (NCBI): domain Eukaryota; kingdom Metazoa; phylum Arthropoda; class Insecta; order Hymenoptera; family Formicidae; genus Nylanderia; species Nylanderia fulva. Next base: position 11,590 of record NW_028189644.1, read on the forward strand.
TGAGGAATATATACCGGCTCGAACTCGGAGCGGTCAGATAATTCCACCTTCCTTATATGACCGAGCGAATTATACTCTCGTAAGAACTCGTTGTACTGCGCGTGAAGTTCAGGACGAAGCCGTAGCTTTCCTTCCATTTTATTATAAAGCGAGGTTGCAATGTGCAAAGAATCACCGATTTTATCGGGAAATCATGCCTGAAGGGCAATCGAACCGCATAGCGTCCCTGAGGGGTACGATAGTGGTTGGCGATGAAATGAGCCTCGCACCTCTCCTCCTTCTCCGTGAGAGGGACAGGCCGCGAGATCTCCTCATCTTCCCAGAACTTCTGGAGAAGAGAGTGCATGCTTTGTTCCAACACGCAGTTTAATACAGATGCTTGAGCAGTAGTAGTCGGCCTACTATTTGTGGGGCCGGAAAGGATCCAACCGAGAGCGGTCAATTGCGCTGTCGGAGTTCCAATAGGACCTTGACGGACATCGCGCTTCAGAAGCGAGCCGTAAAGGTCAGCACCGATCAACAAATAAATTTGATGTTGACTTGAAGGATCAGGATCAGCAAAAGATAGACCCTGTAAATGAGGCCACGCATCGAAGGGCTGAATCCGCGAGGCAGCGTATGAAGTTAATGCGTTGAAAAAATGTAAGCCGTCAGAGGAAAGCTCGGGTCGGCTTGAGCACACGGGGTTAACTGTAGTGTTACGCGCGATTTCGCAGTACCCGTTGTATTTTTCGCCGAAGCATTTAATTTGTAAATCGGCTCGTTGCCGTTAGTGCGCAACCGCCTGTGAGAGCGATTCTGATATAAAACTAAAGGTGGATCCTTGACTCCAAACAACGCGCGACCCTTTAGCTAGCGACCCTCCCCAGTATGGAAGTGACCATGCCGTCTTGCCAAGAGGAATTTAGGACTGTTCCTGAAGGCGGGCAGGTACTCTCTGGAGCCGCGATCGCTATTGACCTCTGATTTGTAGGCGCTAGCGCGGCTGTGAACGCAATTAGGAGGTAGAGACTCGGAACTGGCCAAGTATCGAAGGATTTTGATTTGCCGCTGAATGCAGCACTTTGTGATGCGAGGACGACATTGTCTCGCACCGATATTTGCTCGGGCATTTCGACGGGAATGTCCGCGACTTTAAGCAGTGAAGCAAAGTTTATGCTGGCGCGCGAGAGCAAAGCGATGATAAGCTGATTTCTCGCGTAGGCTTCCATTTCGAAACGTGATGTCCCGGAGCAACAAATCATTAAAGGCAGTCACGTTGTTTACCGTTAACGCGGTTTATCATTTTGCGACGAAGAACGGAGTCTGCTTGACAATCGGCAAAGTCCGCAAATCCGCGTATACGGAGAGTTAGAAAACTCATTAATGCTCCTCATAAGAAAAAGTCATTTGTGTGATCGCGTTAAATTCCATTCGGTACAGTTCTCGCCTTCACTTTGCGTACTGTATAACCGAGAATGTCGTCCCATTGTTCTACGGGACGCTCGAGATTTTTTAATACGGCTACGATGCAGACACTGTGTGCGCAATTTTCGCAAATCGCTTCAATCTCGCGTTTCATTAACCGGACGGCTAATAAACGCGTGTAAATGGAGCAAGATTAACGCGTGCTATCGTCGTATTCATCTGGTTACAATGCCAGGCAGATTGTAATTCGCATCGGAAATTTTTAATATTGATAGCAAGGAAGAGTCTCCCGTTACGCTTGTGTTTAAATAATGAAATTTTTGAGACATTTGATAGAGCGTCGTTAGTTACTACCGAGAGATTCAAAAAGTTTCGGAAAGTTTTCCCAATCGGGTTAATGTCCCAGAATAAACTTTGGCAGGCGATGCGTGGCATTGAGAAAGCAATGATTATTTGTTTAGCGAACGGAGGAATTGGAACTACGATCGGTAAACGGAATTGTAGCTCAGCGAGAGCAATCTCTTATGTATGTTGCAGCAGATCAGGCCAGTGTACGATGTAGCATCCTACAGCTCTCAGAATCTTCACAAGGTGAAGTACGGCAAGGTGTTTCGTGCTCCGTGGTGTCTTTTGAAGCAGTTTGAATGAAGGCGGGCATGCGGCCCAGTGTCTATCAACTTGGCAAGCCTAATTCGCGTCTTGGCGAGTGTCGACGTTTTGATTTGGCCAAGGATTCCTTGAGTTGACGAGATCTCGTTTGATCTCGTCAATTACACGGCTCCTGCTCGATGAGCAGGTCCTACGGCATCTCGACATGATTATCCGATGCCGGACTTGTGATCGTTTAATCGATATCGCTAATGAAGCGAAATATTCAAGCGCGCGCGCGACTTGAAGCGCCCGCTTATTGATAGCGCGCGAGAGAGTGAGAGGAGTCAGAGCGTCGAGTTAGCGCCACCGCACGTTAAGCCGTTATCGCTGTCTTTCTCACACGAAGCGATTGAGTGGCGGGCGGCGGTGTGATAGCGGCGTCAGGAAATTGCCAAATCGGTGAGTTTTTAAATATAGAATACGTCGGAAAATCCCCGAAATGATCGAGAGAGTCAAAAGAGAGCATGCACCACGCGGACGCGTGATAGCGGCGTCCGAAATAGCAAGCTCGCGCCCCTTTTAAATGTTTAGAAACGTCGAAATCAACAAGATGACGAGAGAGTCAAGAGAGATGCCACGACGCGACCGCGTGATAGCGGCGTCGAACTAGCCAAGTCGGCGGCCACCTTTTAAATGTTTAGAAACGTCGAAAGCAACAAGCATGATTCGTAGCGACAGATTAAAGACAGACGCCACAGGTCTGGAGAGGAGAGACCAGCATTTCTCAACTGATTTCAGCGCCCATATTGTAGTAGTGGTCATGCAGTAACTATTAATACGTTCCCCAAGATAAGAGGTCTCATGCTCATGAACTCAGTCCGGCGGATGTAATCGAGTTATCTTTCGTAGCGTTCGGTATTCGGAAAGGACAGAATTTATGCTGTTATAAACTGAAATAAATAAAAAAAATATTAACCGACCTATGTATAATTATTTTTAATAATGTTTGAAGTATTATTATAATCTAAGTCTAGCGTTTAACTTAATTTTTGAGTTTTTTAATAATAATTTAATTATTTAATGTATGTAATATGTGAAAAGTAACTCATACGTTACGTTTATAATGAATTTAAATATATTTCGAGAGTCGAATTATGTATTTTCTAATAATATAAAAGTGTTCAAAAATATATTTGACTTTAATTTTAATTATTTATAAAGAGTTCGAAATCTCTTACGCACATAATAGGGATTTGTTCATCCATATAATTCGCAATTAAGTATAAGATGGTAACTTAGTAATTTTAATAAAGACAAAATTAAAATTAAGGTCAAAATATAATTTTTGAACAGTTAAATATATTTGAATTGTTCTAAAACGTATACCGTGAGATAGTTATTGTCCTGCTACAAAAATAACTAGAATAAAGCAAATTACCTCATAAAAAAAATAAAACAATAATTACAATAAATTTATATTGTATATGATAATAATAAAATCAATTTTATAAACAAAAACAGATTCACATAAATAGAAGTACATATATAAACAGTCTTATATGATTGAATAATTTAAAATTTTTTTCCTCATACTTCAATGAAAATTTTTTTTGTAAAATACTTTTTATTATTTACAAATTTTTGACTTATAACACTCATCTGTGCCCTTCAAAAAAAAAATTTATTTTTGGGGAAATTTTTTTTTTTTCTTTCTTTTTTCTAAGATAAAATGAATTATATTTTTTTTTTTGAAAAACTTTATTTGCTAAAAACTTTTTAATAAATAACAAGGGGTTAAATTTTTTTGAATTTTTCCCAAGATCAATTTTTTATTCAATATAAAATACATATGTCGGGGTTTTAATATGTTTTCAAATTTTGGGAATTCCCTCATGTAAAAGTTATCTTGCAAAAAATTTTTGTGTTTTAAAAATTTAAATAAGTGTGCACTTGTTGTAAAAATAAAAATATTAAAATAAAGCCATTAATAAATAGTAATCATCTTATCATATTTTAGAATAATATTTTTTATCTTAAACGAACAACTAATGTATTTTTTTTTTGTATTAGAGAAAATTATAGCGTAATTTTCACTGTAAAAAAGAAATAAAATTTAAGCAAACAAATAATAAAATAAATAAAAAAAACTTACCGTTCTATCCACTTTTTGGTCCCCTTTGGAATTCACTTTCTTGAATTTCCCGGGCATAAGTCTATTTTTATGCCTCGGGTTTTTGGGGGGAGAGTCTGATTCTTCGGGTTAACTAGGCCTTAAAGGTGATACGTTTTTTTACTGTAATCCCTTGGGTGTATTTTGTTTATGTGATATATATATTATATAAAAATATGTATATATATATTATATATATATAGGGTGTCCGGTAACTAAGGGAACCAACGATTACAAGTGGATTCTTTGGCCCTTTTGAGAACGTTTTTCCCTCACAAAAATGTCAAAAAAGTCATCATTTTTTAAAATTTTCCAATATTTGTCTTATGTATCTTTATAACTAAGCCAAAATTAAAATTTTTTATAGTAAACTCTACCTGAAATTAACTAAGAATGTAATTATGTGGGAACTTTTAACCCCAAAAACGTTTATTTTTCAAAAAACCCTTTTTTTTTCAATCGTTTAAAATCAAAAATTTTTGATTTCCCTAAAAACTTTTTGGGAAAGGAAAAAATCGCTCCAAATTGGCCAGAGAATCCCCCCTTAAATTTTTTGGGTCCGTTTTTACCGGACCCCCCTGTTTTATCACGCGCTTTAAAAAGGCGCTTATAATATACTCACATAAAAAAAATAGGTCACTAAATTTTCCCACAATTTTTTGACATTTTTGAATCGCAATAACTCAGTAAAAAATCATCGTATTGAGGTAAACCATAGCTAAATTGAAGTATTTTAAATTTTTCTTTTAATAACAAAAAAACAAAAAACAAAATTTTTTTAACAAAATAGCTAGGGTTGAAGATAGACGTTGAAAAATAAAAAAAAGAATTTTTTATTTTAATTTTTGCATAGTTTAGGTAATCGGCCCCGGGGGGAAAAAAAAATTTGTATAAGTTTTTAAGCTCTTTTATTTCTTAAAAAATCATTTTTAAAAAAAATTTTTCCCAAACGATTTTTTTTTGATATAATTATACTGTTTTAAAAAAAATTTTTAATTTTTGGGTAAATAGCCTTTTTTAAAAAATTTCTACAATTTAAAAATAAATTATCATGTAAATTTTTTCAAAAAGGAAATTAAAATGTAAACTTTTTTTTAAATCTTAAAACTTTTGCCAATAATGAAAAAACCAAAAATTGCTTATATCTTAAAAAAAAAACATATTCTTGAAAAAACAGTATGATACATTTTTTTTTAAGATTTTTTTGTTTAAACGTTACATTCTAAACAAATTTTTATTTTTGTTATTTTTTTTTTTATTGCCAAAAAAGTTTAAACTTTTTATAATTTTAATTTCTTTTTTAAAAAGTTTTTCATGATAAATTTTTTTTCTAAATTGTAGATTTTACAAAAAATTTATTTTATCTTTTTTTTAAAAAGATGTAATCTATTAAAAAAAAAAAATTTTTAGAAAAATTAAAAAATTTCCCTTTAAAAAAGTTGATTTTTTTAGAAAATTGATAAGTTTAAATATTCATATTTTTTATACAGAGGCATAGATTCCCTAAACAAAATTTGACAGACAGTTTTCTTTTCTTTCCAATTCTTCAACATCTACAACATCCCACCATTTTGTAAACATTTTGTGTAATTCAATTTTTGATCTTTGTCCTTTACGGAAATATTCAAGTTTTTCAATTTATCTATCTGAAATATGATGAGTTTTTAATGATTATCGCACATTCAAGATGAAAATATGGTAAAGTTTAATGGCTCAATTTTTTTGCGTGTGAGTGTGATATACTGATATTCCACGAAGAAAACTGACAATTCAATTGTAAGCACAGTATAAATCCCGAAATTATTAACATAACATGTATTACTAATGAGTTTGTTTTACTCATTTTGACTCATTTATTAATCAAAAATGGAACATGTTTGTAATGTAATGTCAAATGAAATTACTGTATGTCTTTAATGTATTCTTGTTACACTTTCCTTAATGTTTTCATCTCGACTATAAATACTCAATGCAACACACGTTATATTTTTACTTTTAAATTATTACAAAATTCCGCAAGTATAAAATAAACTTTTCGACTTGTTAACCTCAGTCTTCTTCTGTATGACTTTAAATTCCAATGAAAAGAGAAAAACATTCAAAAATCATATCTATAAACAATATATAAGCCCGCATTTTTGTAGATTAAATTGTTAAAAAAAATTCCGTAGTATTATATGCTTAATAGATTTTATGTATAAAATTTTGAGGCACCTAAAACAATAACAGATAAAAACCTTTGAAGTATTTGTAGTATTTTGAAAATGATGTTATTTTGATAAATATATATAGTATAAAATAATATATATAATAATGTAAAATAACGCCATCAATGACGTAAACAAGGAAGTATTAAAGCAACATTTATAGTACTTTAATTTAGAGCATGTCCAGTTTATTAATTCATAAACAAATAATTGACTTATGTATATATAATCTTGATTATAGTGATATAAATAAAGCAAGAAAGTATATCTTATGTGGCAAGTGCGGAAATCACGAATTACAAAACATCGCGGTAAGTTTGCCGGTGCATTAGCCGAAGGCTTATGAACTACATTCACACGATACGAGTGTGAATGCCATCATAAGCGAAGGCGAAGCCGGCAACTTTACGCGCGATGTATTCGTTGTCCTCCACACAGGCCCCATATACTATCTTTGTTGTCAACGCCTGTGCGAAAGTTCCGATTTTCGATTGCTTTTAGCGTTCCGTAAATGGCTTATTTCTCAACGATTCAATGTATGCCTTAACTTTACACACTAGTGCGAGAAAGCAATCTTTATTCTTTACTTTTATACCACCCTAGGCTGTAATTGTTTCCTATGAGTAACACTTTAACCGCACGTGTCGAAAAATCATCTTTCTCTCGATTGACAAACAAACTTGAATTAACGAAATTCACGCCATACAAAACTCACTTTTGTTATAACTCACTATTTAAGAGGATTAAATGGATTAAAAAAAACGAGTTATTCTAGACCCCCTCCACGGCCGTTAGAACTTAGAAAACCTGAATCTGCCAGAAATTTATTACCGAAAAATCAAGGATAAGTAATGAGTAAACCTCAAACGAACTTTTGCGATAGGCATTTTCAAAAATATGTTGAATTCGGAAAAAACAAAGAAAAAAACATCCGCGTAAATTGGGGCCCCATTAGCTCGTACTCAGTGAAAAGCATCATAAGCCCTCGGCCAGGGGGCAACTTCACGCGCTAATGTTATTCGTTTTTTCCGCACTTGCCACATTAAAAAAAACTTAGATACATAAAAATTAAAAAATGACGCCAAAAAAAAGCCAAAAAACGTGTTTTGCCCCCCTAAAATAGATTTGAATTTTTGGGTTTCTACATGGATTGAGCCCACTTTTTTTCTTCAGAAGAGGGTCAAAGTTCACAGTTTTTTCAATTTGTGCCTTTCCCTGCTTTTATCCCAGATGCAAAAAACTTAGGTCAATATATGTATGAAAAAAAGATTTACACATGTACCCATAGCTGGTGGTGGGTTACTTTTTAAGGCCTTGTGTCACGAAACTAGAAATTTTCCGGTCTCGGACCGGAATGTGTAGCCAATGAATTGCTGCCTTTGCGTAAAAACTGCATAAATTGCTACACATTTCTCGCCTGAGAACTCGGAAACCCAAATTTTTAAATATGTGGAGCAAGGTTTTTAATCCCTTAGTTCCCATAGGTTTAACCCAGAGTGATTGCAGAATGACTACGGGATGTAAGATTTTAAACGAGAATGATTATCGAGATTAATTATTGCGAAAATTTATTAAAATAATTGCAATCCACTCTGGCTACCTATAAGGGAAAAAATTAAAGATTTAATGAGTATGAGAATTTTAATCATCATAAACTTGGAGAAAAGAGTGGGCCAATTTTAAACTTTCAGAAATATGTCTTATATATATAACTGGTTAGCAAACCGAATTCAAATCGGATTTCCAAAGGGGCGAACAGGCCCATTTTGGCCTCACTCTTTTAATTTTCTAGCAGACACCCTTATCACAGCCCAGTGATTGTCGTATGTACATATATTATATATATATATAATATATATATATATACACAAAATTTTAAAAACTGTAATTAGCAAAGTACACATTCAATGAATATATAAAATTAATTTTTTTGAAAAAACAAAAGTTTATTTTTTATTGAAAAAATTTATTTTATTTTTTTAAAGGGTTGAAATCAAGAATAATTTTCATTTCACTTGTACATGATTTCAGAATCTAAATAGAAATTATTTAAAAGTTTTCTTAAATCGTAGCTTATCAAAACATGTAATTTTAAACCCAAATATAAAGACCTAATGAAGTTATTTTTTCCCTTGTTTTACTTTTTGCGAGAGATTGCTTACTTTTTCCCGGGATTTTTTTACGGTCTGTGCATAACATATAAGAAATTATTTATCGTATAAAAAAACATTACAGAAACCGACGCCGATTTGATTTTCCTTGAAATATTATAAAGAAAATACATTTAAGGTAACCGTATTTTTATACGGCCCCAAATCGAAGATTTGGGGAGGATTATTCATTTTTAAATGAAAAAAAAAACGGATTTTTTTTTTTCAAGGAATATCATCTAAAAAAAAGATATAAAAAAATTTTTTCAAACAAAAGAACTGGGTTTTTTTTTATGCACGTATCCCCTGTGTATTTTCAAAAATTTTTAAAAAGTTAAAATTATTGGGAAAAAGACGAAAAAACAAAAAACAGGAAAAAAGAATTTTAAAAGAAAAATTAAACCAAAAAAAAAAAAAATTTTTTTTAAATATATATTCATTTTTATTCGAAAAGAATTTTAATAAAATTTTTTCAAATCTTTTTTCCCTAAAATTATATATTATTTATATATATATATACAGGGCATTATAAAAAATGAACAGCAAAATAACTCGAAAAATATGAGTTTTAAAGAAAAAATGTTAATATGGGTTTTAGATTTTTTCTGCTTTTACCGTTCAGAAGCCAGGAAAAATAATAAAAATCAGTATCTTACATTTTTTCTAGGACTATATTTTTCGAGTTATTCTGCTGCCCGGTATTTTTATAACACCCTGTATAATTTTATTAACAAACATGTTATATAAATTTACATACCTTGCTCAAATTAGTGTCCGCAAATGAAATTTCCCTTTTTTCGATAACTGTCGTTGCTATCCGTTTGGAGATTTTGGTGGAGATGTAAACCAACAGATCTTCAAAAGTGGGTGAGCTAGGACTGATCGGGGTTTGGGGTAATCTTATACTAGTTTCACTTCTATTAGGTCGCCCTATTTTTCACAAAAAAAAATTTATTTATAAATCAATATTTATACTATTTAACATGCAATGATAATAAATATATCAATATCAAAAGAAGCATACCTTTCCTTTTGTCTTTTATTCCGTTTCATATCTCCCTTTATCTTTCACCTGTTTGGGATTAATCTTTATACTAGCATCGTATTATAATAAAAATAATTTAAAAAGAAGCAAATTGAGAAAATTATTTTAGCAGAAGTACTCATTACTGTCTTTTCTTTTTCTCTTGAAAAGTAATTTATTACTATTTAATTTTAATAAAATGTTCGGACCAATTGTAAGAAGGTTAAACACTCAAAATTATATATTTTTTAATCTTATTTTAATAAAAATAAATAACAAAATAATAAAATAATTTTATAATTAATCACTATTATTAGTATAATAATTTTTATATTTCAAAAAAAAAAAACTTTAAAAAAGTGGGAAAAAAAATTCTTAAAAATTTTTTAAAAATTGTAAAATAAATAAAATAAGAAAAATTTTTTATTTTTCTTTCCATTCATAAATTCCACATTGATAATTTGTCTTTATTTTATTTAAGATAATGACACTGTGCTAATTTTCATAATTCGAACTCTTAAGTTATCTAACTAAATATTTTTTACAAAATTAGAAAGAACACAAAATATGAAAAAATTTTCAATAGTTATGTAATTCTATATCAACACTCTTTGATCAATATATTTATTACATAAAAATTATAAAGGTTCGAAAAAGTGATAAAGGTAACTGTTGTTTATAAATTCTCAATATTTGTTATAAAGAAGAATGTAACAAAATTGTTTGTTTCTATTGCAAACAAAACTTTTGTAACGGCCATTACTTTTCAAGTCAGACAAAAAGTTATAATTTAATGTTCAAACATGTTAAAAAAGTACATGCAAATATAAGAGATATATAATAATATATTTAATTATTAGTATATAAAGTACAATTTGATTAAATTTTGATATTGAAACTTTACTGATTTAACGGCATACTTTACTGCTGGATTGGCCTGTAAAATAAGAAAATAAAATACTCTAACTTTTTAAATAAAAATATATAACATATACATATATATATAAAGGTATTTTAGGAGAAATGGTTAGCATTCTAGGACACATCATTTTAAGCAAAAAAGTTTATATAATCATGTATCCTATTCTGGACAATTGTAAAGATGCAGCATGTTTAGTCTTTTATAAACGAATACATTTATTAACTTAATATAACCAAATTCTTTGAAAATTACATCAAATTTTAAGCTTATAATAAACTTGAATGACTATATTAATTAATAAACAATAATTTTAATTAATACTAATTTGTGACATAAGTAATCTAAAGTGTTTTAATTACAGCAAAAATAAAAATTTTTAAACACAAGACTTATAAAACATGACCTAATGTTTATATTTGCAACCATGGTAATAGGAAACGACGAAAATTTAATGTATAACTAATTGTTTCATAACATTTGATTCTACTAAATTTATAAATACAGGGTGTCGGACATAAAGTGTCCACATCCAAAAATATACAAGTAGATCTCGTTATTTGGAGATGATTTTTCCCTCACAAAAATGTCGAGGGAGGTTTCATTTTTTGCATGTTCACATAATTTTTGCCATAATGTATCTTTAAAACTACTCTTATTAAAATTTATTAAAATAAACGCTATTTGAAATTTGGAGAATGTTGTTTTGTTTCCACAAGGCTTAGTTTGTTAAAAATTCCTCAATTTTCAATCGCTTATAACTCGAACATTATTGATGCTTCAATATTTTTGCTGAGAAAAAATTTGTCTCCAAATAACAAGATTACTTGTATATTTTCGGTGTGGACAACCTGTGTCAGACATTCTGTATATCTGTTCTTAAGATTGAACATGTATAATATTTTTATAATTATTCAGAGTTGGACACATGTTTATATGAACTTTTTGCCTAAAATAATGCACACCATCATGTCCTAAATATTAACCATTCCTCCTGAAAGACTCTGCATATAAAAATATGAAGATATTAGATATAAAAATTAGTTCTGGGAATAACTTTTATATAATAAACTACATAATACTGAAACTAATTTACATAACACCTTAAACTAGTTTAAATTATTTGAAATAAGCTATTACCTTATCTTTTACACTACGGAAAAATGCAGAGCTTTCTTTTCGCATAGTATAAGACCATTCTCTGTATTGCTGCATAAATTTACCTATTCGATTTGGCTGAATAACTGCAAGCCTCCATTTCAAACTCGTCTGAGAAACCAAGTCCTGAATTAAGCATGTTTAATCTTTCTTCTATAAACTGAAAATATAACCCAGAACATTTATATAGTATTAAATATAGCTATAAACGTTACACATATAAGAAACTTACTTGTTGAAAAATTTGTAATTCCAACATTTTTCGTAAAAAAGGTTGCATGGAAGATGGTCTACTTTCGACAAAAGCATTTTCATTGAATGTAATACGCTCACCCTGTTGTAGAGTTAATGCTTCTCTATAACCTGCAGTTAATTGCACTAATGCACGTAAGAATGCTCTTGACACACCATCTCCAAGAAGAGTTGATCTATTACGTAATGCTTTCTTCAAATTTGTCACCTACAATATAAGAATTTTATTTTATTTCATTATTTAAGGCTCCTAGGTCCTCGCCGCGGCCATGTTAGATTGTGACGTCAGAGACGAGACAGTATACACTGAAAATTCTTAGATGACATTTTTAGGAACCAGAAGCCTTAAAATGCATTACCTTATTACATACAGCAATATGATACAATATACAGGATGTTTCATTTTAATACATATAGTCGAATATGCTGAAATTATGGCTGTAATGCGAACATATTTTACATAAAAGTTAAAAAATTTCCAAGGAAAAACAGTTAATAATTTTAAATTTTAATTAAGTTTTTTTAAAAAAGGTAAGAAATCTTCTCTCGACCGTACTGGCAAATATTATTTATTCAATCACAACGTTTCGACCCTTCTTTGAGTCCTTTTCAAGGATACCGACAATCTAAGTAATATCTACGACAAAATAATAAAGGTCGTTTAGGTCTCCAATAACTCGTCTAAGAGTCTTGACGTGTTGTCAAACTGACACTATGTTCGTTCTTGACATCTTAAAATTATAATTTTATTTTTATTTTACAAGTATGTTTCGCTTCTTTTTATCATTTTGTAATATTGTGAAGTAATTTTGTTTTTTATTGTATTAATCTCTGTCAAGTATATCTAGATCACTTGAAAAGGACTCAAAGAAGGCTCGAAACGTTGTGATTGAATAAATAATATTTGCCAGTTACGGTCGAGAGAAGATTCTTACCTTTTTTAAATTCTGTCTGGCGATTCTCAAATATCTACGTTCTTAAGTTTTTTAAAATTATTTAAAATCATTCAACTTACAAGGGGACACTACACCCAGTACATCAAGAATCAGGATGCCAATTTTTTTGGTGATTCTAGAGGTCAAAAAAAGGTATACGTGTTTCGGCGTTTTGTCGAATGCTCCGTAGTTTTCGAGTAAAAAATTTTTAAAAAAATCGAAAAGTGCAGCAGCGATTAAGAGCTAACTCGTAGGTCGCAAGTTCGAGTCCATGTCTTGTTACTTTTTTTTTTGTTTTATCTTACTAGTTTTGAAAAGTGTTGTTGTTTAAATATATTTAAATATATATAATGTGTAATGACAAATATAATTTAAATAAAAATAAGATATAAAAACAAAATATTTGAAAAAAAAAATTTTTTTATTGTAATAATTTAATTAAATAAATAAATAAATATATTTAAACAACAACACTTTTTCAAAACTAGCAAGATAAAACAAAAAAATAGTAACAAGACACGGACTCGAACTTGCGACCTACGAGTTAGCTCTTAATCGCTGCTGCACTTTTCGATTTTTAAAAATTTTTTACTCGAAAACTACGGAGCATTCGACAAAACGCCGAAACACGTATACCTTTTTTTAACCTCTAGAATCACCAAAAAAAATTGGCATCCTGATTCTCGATGTACTGGGTGTAGTGTCCCCTTGTTAGTTTTTTTAAAATGCAACCATCCTAATTATTTTATATAAATTGATTCTTCTCAATATTTTATATAAAATAATTTATCAATGTTTAGGGATGAGGCTTACGAGCCAATGCTAGGATGATAGTTGCAAAAATCAGTCTTGATGCACAAGAAAACTAGTATATTTCAAGTTTACAAACGTTTCGGTCCTCTACGTGACCATCTTCAGTGGTTACATTAGCAAAGATATTAATAAGTTCCTTGCGTGATGTGTAGGTCAAAAAATATAAAATAACATGAAACTGAAAGTTTCAATGGAGACTGACAGTCTCCTAAGAACGTTCAGACTACGAACATTACTGTCGGGCCAGGATATGCAGGAGACTTACACTTACACTTACACTAGCATTGAAACTTCAGTTTCATGTTATTTTATATTTTTTGACCTACACATCACGCAAGGAACTTATTAATATCTTTGCTAATGTAACCACTGAAGATGGTCACGTAGAGGACCGAAACGTTTGTAAACTTGAAATATACTAGTTTTCTTGTGCATCAAGACTGATTTTTGCAACTATTATCCTAGCATTCGCTCGTAAGCCTCATCCCTAAACATTGTTAATTTTAACGAGCATTATCTAATTATTTAAAATATTTTATATTTTAATAATTTTACATAAATTATAAAATATTTCGTAAAAATATTCATTTTTCGATAATCTTATTTCAATACTTTTATGTACAAAATAATTAAAATAAAAAAATAACCAATTAGTACAAAGAAAATTCATAATTATTTAAAGAAAATATATTGCTTAAAGTATTTTGTTTACACAAAATTTGTTTAAAACAATATGTAATTGCAACTTACAAATATTACGAGAAATTGATTTATTAGTTAAAATTCAAGATTATAAACATTTTTCTCTCTTGAAATCTTTTGTATAAATATTTTCTCATTACAGTCATAGTTTTAGTAATATTTGATTATATTAAAATAAAACATCTTGTATATTTATAGTTTCATGATTAAAATATAATGCATAATATACACACCACATCTTGAGGTAAAGACTCCAAATCTTGAAATGGTGACTCTATCACATTATTATCAGCATCTAAAATAACAACTTCTCCTAAATCACTTTTGGGTACTTTCTGCAAAGAATATTATAAAATAATATATATTGTACATACATAATGACATATTTTAAAAACTTTTGCTTTAAATACCTGAAGCGTTGATGTGGGAACCCCGATAAGAAATGGCATAGGAGCTAATAAATAATCTATTAACGACAAAGGTAGAACAGGGATATATATATGTTGCCAAATCATTGGATAAATTAAAGCATTGCACGCTTGTACGCACGCACTTAATCTAGATAAACGCTTTGAAATAAAAATAATACGACGTTCGTATAACATAGATGCAAATATCATCATCATATTGTTTGAATCAACAGCGCTATAATATTCAGTCAAATTTCTCTGAAATAGTAAAGTCACTTAGGAAAATACTTCATTATAATTTTATACATAATAAAATTTTACAACAAATTTATTTTAATATATTCAATTATGATGTTAAGCTTACGTTTTCTGGGATGCTAGGTAGTTGAAACTGTTTTGGACTTTGACAAATAAAATTCTGAAAATATTGAAATATTTTAAATGTATAAATGTATGTATATGTTTAAGTATATATAAAAATGATTTAATAAAAATATCAAGGAGTCTACCACTCAGCAATAAGTGTACATATTTTAAGCAATAAACGGCAATAACAAAAGAATAACTAAACATATTGAAAATGTGACATTAGGCAAAAAAAAAAAACAATAGTAGACAATACAAGGCAGACAGAAATAAAGAATAATGTTTAATGCAAAAATATGGAACTTATTATTATTTATTACTGTTTTTGGCAATAGATGTATTTTTTGCGGTAAACCCCTTGAAAAATATATTAAAAAGCAATTTTTATATGAAAAAAATGCATGTTAATTTGTATAAAAAATATGTGTAAAAAATATACTATAATATAAATATATAATATAAAATATATACAGGGTGTTCGGTAACTAACGGACCAATGATTAAGGGCGGATTCTCTGGCCAATTTGGAGACGATTTTTCCTTAGCAAAAATGTTAAGAAGTCAATAATTTTCGAGTTATAAGCAATTGAAAAAAATGGGTTTTTTGAAAACTAAACGTTTTAGAGTTAAAAGTCTAACATAATTACATTCTTTAGTTAATTTCAGGTAGAGTTTATTATAATAAAATTTTAATTTGAGGCTTTAGTTATAAAGATACATAATGACAAATATTGGAAAGTTGTAAAAAATGATGACCTTTTTCGACATTTTCACTGAGGAAAAATCGTTCCCAAATTGACCAAAGAATCCATTTGTAATCGTTGGTCCATTAGTTACCGGACACCCTGTATATGTGTAAAAAATATAAACATGTATATTTTATAGATTCTAAAAACAATTAATTTACTGTTGTAGAATTTGGTAAAGAGATCGATATGGAATTTCCAGGAATTGGAACTCCACAGGCATATATGTTCTCAAGAAACTTCCATAAATCCTCTCCACTGCCATTGCTGGTTAAAGATGCAATATGATTCAATAACCTATAATGAAAATACAGTATAATATAAATTTTGACTCTAAACACATTTACACATTTTTTACTAACTTGTAAAATGTTTCGTGCCATGGAAGTGCACTTAAAACTATCAAAGCTGTTTCTGTTTTGGGATCATGACGGCAAAAGCCAAAAGTCCATTTTGAATCTATACTAGTGAGTACGAATGAAAAATGTTGTACCAGCAAACTGAAATGATAACATGTAATAGAAAAATATTATAAGATATACAAAAATATAATCATATTTTTCTCTGTGCTAAATATCAACATACTTTTCAAATTCACAAGGATATGCAAATTTAGGAACAGATTTAAGTATTTCTTCATCTGAGAAAGAGCTAGGATATTTTTGAAGTATCCAAGCTGGTTTCTCTCCTACTGGTGCAGCTATCTCGCAGAAACATTCAAACAGTTGTTTGACATTTTCCCTGAAGATTATATTACTTAAATTAATATTTATATAATTCAAGTAAATAATGAAATACAATTGTAAATTGCAGTTATTATTATATTCATCAACGCAATATTTAATAAATAAAAATATGATATATAAAAAATACAAAAAAATAAAAAAAAATACATGACGTTTAAAAAATATAAAATATATTCTGTTAATCAAAAAAACATTCTGTGACGTTATCTGAGTGAAATTTTACAGATGGGATATATTATCGTATTCAATTTCGCTCAAACAAAATCAGATAGCTCTATTACACAAAGACGAAATGAGACAAAGGACTTACCTTAGTCGAGATCCCATGATAACGGTCGAAAAAAAAAACAAATTCTTCGTATCCTGATCTTTATACATCATTGTATTACATGATAGTAATGATATTCCATTCGTATATATAATTTAAAAAATGTAATGTCAAAATATATCGTCAACACTTAGTTGCTTTTACTAGCTGTCAATGTAATGCGACTTTATCTCTCCTTTGCCTTTCTCAAATTACAAAGCGGTAAATATATCACTAATCGAGATGAAATCTGTGAATTCTTAGGTATTGTATCTATCACACGTTTTCTCTGAAATTAGATTGAAACTGAATGAAAATGAATATGTGTCACGTAGCAATACACACATACATACTCACACACAGGTACTCGACAGAAGAGCACAATGAACGCTATTAAGCCTGATTCAGACAGACGGGTGCGTTTATTTATGCCATAGGGCGGTAACAGGATGCCGTCACATGAGGCGTAACTTGCGGTAACTTACGCCGACCAATCACATCGTCTCATTTCAGTATCATGTCACGTCCTAGTGACCTTCCTACTCTCTTTATTCCTAGGCTAGAAAGAATGGGGCGCTCTCTATTTTTATGAGGCAACCTGCTTACACCGGCTATACCTCAGGGACGCCGAGAGCACGGACTATACTGTGGAACTAAGGACCAGTGTTGTTAGACGGACTAGGTTTTTTCGCGCATGCGCGTATTACCGTGACGTAACCATGACGACTACAGTAACGTATGATGTTTGCGCGCGCAACTACGGACCAAGACCCTGGACCACGGAGTTTTGGCGGAATCGCAGGAAACAGATAAATTGAACGTACGTAAAAATAAATAAATTATTACAATATATGTAATATAAAAGTGTATTATTATAATTTATGTATATTAAAATTAATCAATAATTCAAATTATAAATTGTATAAATAAAAACTAAACTCGTAATTTACGTATGTTATAACATAGGTACACGTATATGTATATATTTTATAATTTCATTATTTGTTTATTGTATGTTTATATTTAACATTTTTAATTAAATTTATTATATTTATAATAAAAATTATACGATTCATTAATTATTTTAAAAAATTTTCAATAATTTAAGAAAAATTAAACAGAGGGGGAAATCAGAACCCCATTTCATGCGAGTGACTACTTCATTAATACTACATTCAATGCGCATGCGCGAAAAAACCTAGCCCGTCTAACAACACTGCTAAGGACCGAGTGTTGGCACAGATTAATAGACAGATCGCCAAAGGTCTGGATGAAGGAGAGACCAGCATTTCTCACTGATTTCAGCGCCATATCGTAGTAGTGGTCAATGCAGTAACTATTAATACGTTCCCAAGATAAGAGCGTCTCATGCTCATGAACTCGTCCGGCGGCATGTACGAGATTTATCTTTTCGTAGCGTTCGCGTATTTCGGAAAGGACAGAATTTTATGATGTTATAAATATATAAATAAATAAATAAATAAATAAATAAAATATTAACCTAACCTATTATAATTATTTTTTAATAAATGTTTCATTATTATTATCATCTAAGTCTAAGTCGTTTAATTAATTTTTAGTTTTTTAATAATTAATTTAATTTATTCTAATCATTTTAATATGTGAAAAATATTAATACGTATACGTTTTATAATGAATTAATATATTTCGAGAGTCGAATTATATATTTTTAATAATATAAAAGTGTTCAAAAATTATATTTGACTTTTAATTTTAATTATTTTAGCAAAGAGTTCCGAAATCTCTTACACACATAATAGGGATTTTGTTCATCCATATAATTCGCAATTAAGTATATATGTTAATTATTAATTTTAATAAAATACAAAATTAAAATTAAAGGTCAAATATAATTTTTGAACATAAATATATTTAATTCGTTATAAAACGTATACCCGTGATAGTATTTTTCTCGTACAAAAATAACTAGAACAAATTAAATTACTCATAAAAAAATAAAAAAGTAATTAAATAATTTATATTATATATGATAATAATAAAACATTTTATTAAAAAAAACAGATTCAATAAATATAAGTATATATATAACATGTACTTATATTTATTGAATCTGTTTTTTAATAAAATGTTTTATAAGCTTAGAAAACTTGACTTTGACGTAACTAGCAAATTTTATTTAATTATTTCACGACGGTTTGACGTAATAAAATGTTTTATTATTATTATATAAGATATAAGTTTAAATTCTTTAATTAATTTTTAATCTTTTATGATTAATTTAATTTACTCTAATTATTTTTGTACGAGAAAAATACTATCATGGGTATACGTTTTATAATTAATTTAATATATTTGTGTTTAAAAATTATATTTGACCTTTAATTTTAATTTTTATTTTATTAAAATTAATAATTAACATATATACTTAATTGCGAATTATATGGATGAAAAAAATCCCCATTATGTGTGTAAGAGATTTCGGAACTCTTTGCTATAAAATAATTAAAATTAAAAGTCAAATATAATTTTTGAACACTTTTATATTATTAAGAATATATAATTCGGTTCCCGAAATATATTAATTCATTATAAAACGTATACGTGATATTATTTTTCTCATATAAAAATGACTAGAATAAATTAAATTAATTATTAAAAAACTAAAAAGTAATTAAACGACTTAGACTTAGATGATAATAATAATGAAACATTTTATTAAAAAAAGATTCAATAACTAGTAGGTCAGGTTATAATTTTTTATTTATTTATTTATAACATTATGAGCTATTAAGCTCATCATCTCGTTCGCTCTCTGTCTTGCTTTCATTCGGCAAGTCACAAACGATATATGATACTCGTATGTTCCTACTTCAACTCTCGAGAATCTGAAACAAACGAAACTCGTGTCCAATATACAGGGTGTCCGGTAACTAACAGACCAATGATTACAAATGGATTCTTTGGTCAATTTGGGAACGATTTTTCCTCAGCGAAAATGTCGAAAAAGGTCATCATTTTTTACAACTTTCCAATCTTTGTCATTATGTATCTTTATAACTAAGCCTTAAATTAAAATTTTATTATAGTAAACTCTACCTGAAATTAACTGAAGAATGTAATTATGTTAGACTTTTAACTCCAAAACGTTTAGTTTTCAAAAAACCTATTTTTTTCAATCGCTTATAACTCGAAAATTATTGACTTCTCAACATTTTTGCTAAGGAAAAATCGTCTCCAAATTGGCCAGAGAATCCGCCCTTAATCATTGGTCCGTTAGTTACCGGACACCTTGTATATATTATATAAAAGTGTATAGCACGTCAGAAGCTTGTGAGCTTACAGCGATAAGTAAAAACAATTGCGTATTTATTTCATTGCGTTTATCTGTTTAAACGCGCGCTTTAATTTTTCCAACGTTTTTGCCTGTTTATATTTTAAAGGTCCTCTCTTCTAAAAATCTTGTTTTAAAGATCCTCTCCGCGAGCAAAATTCGAAAACATAAATTATTTAATATTTTTACTTTATTATTTGTAAATCCTCGGTAATTTCAAAATTTTTTCTATTTGAAAATTATTAATTTTCTATTGCCAATTAATTTTATCACAGACTTTACTCTTACTCCCATTACACTTTCGTTTGCGGTTTTCAGTATACGATTTTTTATCGTAGTTACTGAAAATTATTATTGTCAATTATACTTGTGCAGTGATTTGAAGAATTTACAATTTCGTTGAAATTGTTGATTTTTCAAAAAAATTACGAGATTCGCGGAAATTGCGTGCTTTCTTGGCATTTTCCGTTCGCGGCAGGCGGTTTATTTTTGATTGTTGCAAGTGTTTTTGCTTTTTTTTTTTATTAAAATAGATAATAATAATGTGAAATAAATCACAATATTTGACAGATGTGCATATATATAGAAATTGTAATAATAATAATATTATATCATAAAATTGTAAATTGTTTCAATTTTTTATAGACTGCGATAAAAGATTTTACATTTGGATAAGAAACTGCGGTAAGTAAAAATATAAAATTCTTGAAAACGTAAAAATATTTGATAACGTAAAAAGGTGAACTTTGAAAAATAAGGAACTTAAAAATTGCACTAATAAATGGGCTATATATATGTGAGCCGTGCGCGGATGTAAGGTGTGTTATATCGAAATTTAATTAATAGAATTGAGAATTAATCCCAATTTTAAGTCTTACAAATGTCCAAGCTAATTTTTTGTACCTCGTGTACATTTTTGAAAGTTATATCGAAAAATTAAATTTCAATATGCGTCTTACATCTCACATTTCGCATACGGCTCACATATAGCCTATTTATCTTTTATACTTTATTTCAACCCTTATAGAAATTTATTACTAGTAACGCCAATTTATCACTTATTTCGAGTAATTAATCACTTTTATTTCGAATACTTAAATTACTGTATATTATAGTATTTTAAATACTCAAAATAAGTGATTAATTGGCGTAGTGATAAATTTCTACAAGAGAATAAGGAGCCTTTAAATTCTTAATGTAAAAAATTTCAAGTAATTTTCTTTAATAAAATTTAATTAAAAATTTTAATTAAAAAATTTTTGAACACTGTGTTATATCACATTTAAAATCGTGATTATTTCAATAAAAAAACATTTTATGTGTAAAAAATATATTTTTTATATTTAATAAATTTTATATATATATATGCATATATGTAAAATATTCTCTCTCTCTCTCTCTCTCTCTCTCTCTCTCTCTCTCTCTCTCTCACACACACACACACACACACAACGGGGGCCAAATCTCTCAAATTGGTCTCATGATCAATTAGCCTGGATTCGCACCAGGGGCAAAGTCTGTTGGTAATGTCAAACGAATTTAGCCTGGACTTGCACCAGGGGCAAAGTCTTTTGGTCGAGTCTACGAAATTTAGCACGGACTCGAACCAGGGGCAAAGTCTTTTGGTTCAAGTCTACGAAATTTAGCACGGACTCGAACCAGGGGCAAAGTGTGTCGGTAAGGGGCAAAGTCTATCGCACGAAGATGGCGGTCTCTTCTTTAGGCAGGCCTTTGGCGATCTGTCTATTAATCTGTGGTGTTGGGACGTTGGGGATGAGGAATTCTAGTTACTAGTGAAAAAAAGGTTTCTACCTGCATATATACCTGGAAAAAGAATTGCTTTGTCTTCCGTTATAAAAATCTGTGTCCAAGTTGGGTGCGAGAGAGAAAGATAGTTTTTTTAACCTTTATCCGCAATGCGCAAACGTAGATGACGTCACGGTGACGTCACGCTCACCGCGCCGTTTGAAACTGGAAATGTAATTGGTGCTTTCGCTAATTCGTGTTTGCGCATTGCAAACGGAGGTAACAATCCACCCTTCTCTTTCCTTATAAACGTAGTTCTCTCTCGCACCCAACTTGGACACAGTTTTGCGCTCCTATTCTCCTTCCATATCTATATGTTCTAAGGTTTCTACTAGCAATTCTTTCTAAACTATCTAATGAATTTATCAATTGATCGACTGTAATTTCCCCATTTAAATAGTTGTTAATTAGTAAATTCAATAACGAAAATATAATATAACTCTCAAATCTAAGGTCTTGAGAATCCCTCATGGGGTCCTATTATTAAACAATTATTAAATTATGCGAATTATCAATTTTCGCGAAGTCTCGCGTTTATCGTGTGCAATGGATCTGGAATGTTATCTAAACAAACGAGAAGTTGGTCTAAATCGATGTTTCCCTCTAAAACGTCTGTTAGTAGGGTGATAATTATACTTATTATTTGTATGAATTTCTTCGTTAATTAATTTTCTATTTTCTTCAATAGTAAATTCTGATGACATTTGAAAAATACCTTAAATATTTAAATATCTAGATAATTAGCATATTGATCGATTTCAAGTAATTTGTCTGGACACTGATCTTTTAAATTAATGATTGTATCAAATCCTTACGATGAGTTTGTTTCTGAAATATCCTTTTCTATTTGTGATACTAAATCACACAGTTCTGCGATTAGTAACTGTTCTGAGAATTGGTCCTTTATTGGTTATACTTCGTCCGTAGGATAAAATTGTTCCGGTAAATTATTTCTTTCTACTTGTGATACTAATTCGTGTAATTTCGTGATTAGTAACTGCTCTGAAGAATCGGTTTCTGAACTAAATGTATTAGATGGTTCTTTTAACAAGGATTCTATTCCGGAGTCAGAGGGAATTCCCTTGTCTGAGGTTGGTGATAACTCTGGGAAATTAGTTCTGAGATCAAAATAATTAAGTGCTTCTTCTATTAAAGAATCAATCCCATACAGCACAGATTATTGCAATTATATTGCAGCAACGTTGCAATGTTGCAAGTTGCAATGCAACATTATAAAGACATTGCAGAGATATAAGTGCACAAAATTCCAGCACACTTGTAGCAACATGACATTAATATTTCGGAAATATTGCATGTAATCCAAATTCTATAATTTATACATTGTAATATATATAAATAAACTACAACGTATTTTCATTAATGATTTATTTACATTTATATACCTGTATATGCAACATTAGTTTATGGTTGCAATAACAAGCATTATTGCAAACTCATAACATATTGCAATATTGTTGTAATATTTTGTTGCAATCTTCAAAAAGCGGACATTTTAACATTGCTGCAATTCAACAGCAATGATGTAGCAACATTTTGCAGTGAATTTGCAATATTGCAATATTGCGGTGAAAGATTGTTGTAATGTCTTTGCAATCTATCGGTGCTGTATGGGTTCTAATATATTGTAAAAAAATTGATATTGATATATTTGAACAAGTTTTTTACGTGATTGAATATTATTGCATTGAGCCATCATACGTTACTCGTAAGTTCTTTTACGTTATAATAGTATTTATGTAGCAGAGAGAAAGAGATAAGAGAGAGATTATACAATATAACTTTAATAATCGAAAAAAATCACGATAACGCTATTGTCATATCTATGTGTGTGCATATATATAAACATATTAATTTGCATATTATCTACCCAGACAGCACCAAGTCTAAAATTGACGCATAAGATAGCATTAAGAAATCTTTAAGACAGCTATCTTATGATATGATATCAAAAAGACATCTTATAAAGATATCTTACGCGCCAATTTTGGACTTGGTGTTGTTTGGGTATATAAATAAAATATGTACACAAATAAAATAATATTTGCATAAATATTATTTTATTTGTACATATTTTATTTACATAGATTATATGCAAATATTTAAATAAATCATTCGATAATTTATTACACATTTTATTTATTATATAGATTTATATAGATTATATGCAAATATTTAAATAAATCATTCGATTATTTGTTACAGATGCATAATGTGAAATATATATTGCGTACACGAAACGATAATTGGAAGATAATGTTAGGCAAGAATTATTGCTATTCTTATTGTTCTTTTACATATAATATACATATACAGAGAAACAATGATAATACGAAAACCGGTTCTTGCTGATATCTCCCAATAATCGCATTCGTTCAACGCATTAGTGTTTGTGTCTACATGGATGTTACTACATATGCGATGTAAGAGAGACAAGGACTGAATGATAGTCTCTCCTTGTCAAGCTGTTAGCTGTCAGTATGTTACCACGGAAATTTCCCCTGCTCCTTATGAATCTAGTGAGAATCTTATCGTCCAGATATTTCATAAAATAAGTGACATAACTTTGGTTTTTTTTTTTTTAATATATTCTTGATATAATAAAGTAGTCCGCCAAAGAGTCGGATTTTGCATTTTTGCTCTGAAAAATTTATAATAAATAAAATACGGACTCCTGGCTAACCCAACCTTACCCGTTACTAGCTGCGCATTCCCCCAAGTTATATTATAAATTTTATTTTAATCTTTTTTTCAATAAATAACTCTTTGGCGGACTGCATTTGAGCTTACTGATTAAGAATATCATAAATTTAATAAGATTCATTCAGTAGTTTCGCTAATATCTGGAATATAAGAATCTCTAATTCCCGGCCGGCCGATAGGCGTCTCCACCATGTCGCCTGCCGACCCTTAACACAACAACCTGGCATCTTGATACCTCTTATTTCTCTTCATGTGCGAAAAAGGTTATAACAGATTATAAAGACTGCACTTAAAGTAGAGATGATTTACACAATGTATACACTATCTACACTTTTCGACACCATCTTGACTCCCATGTATCTTATGAATTGCGTTACTTTGTAATCTAGTGACTTTAGTTCATACCGTTAGGGTTGTAAGAGATGGCGACGACTAGTAACTTATAGGTTTGCGCTTGTTGTGTTGGATTGGTCGCGTTACTAGTCCCTAGGCTAATTACAACTAGAAGATTCCCTATGCCGGTATTACTAACGATAAATGATAAAAACGTCTAATTCTAAGTTAGATCATTCTTAAAATAGTTAATTATGTAGATTCTCGCAAGAAATGTTAGCGCGAAAAAATTTGGGTTTCGACCAATGGCAGGACGTCAGAACACTCTTGCATAAGCGCATAAGTGTAAATATGAGAATCTTGATTGGTCTATAAACGTATGCATAAGAAATTCAACCAATCGAATTTCTTATGCATATGCTTATGCGCTTATGCAAGAGTGTGTGCTCCCCGCTTTATGTTTATGCTTATGCGCATATGCAAAAGTGTGTGCTCTCTGCTTTAATGTTAAAAACCACGTGACCTTGCTGACGACCTCTGGTTTGGTATTTAATATCGTCCGTCATTTGGTCATTTGCTCTTGTGATTTCATGATAAACATAGATTCGTGTTAACGATTAGATTATCGTCATCTTTAAAATAGTTCAAAATTATTGGACTCTTCAAGAGTTTTAGATCGATTCATAACATCGTTAAAAATTTTGATACAAATATGATACGAACCATATCGAGCATACGGATGGCCCGCGCTATCGTTCGTGGTTCTGTACGAACCAACACCGTGAGATCTATAGTTATTCGCTATCTTCACAGAAAACATCAACAAAGGTATTTAATTTGTGATCCTGAATCATCTTCGCTTTAAAATTTTTTATTGTAGGTTATTCACATTTTGGAAACTGTCCTTAAAGTTTCACATTAACTCTAATGTAATGTAGCACAGGGAATGCAAACCCTTTTACTATGTAATTATTTGTATTTTAATCATGTCAAGGTAGCAATGTCAAAGTTATAAATATTTCTTATAACTATCATTCATTATATGTAAAAGAATGTATGCAAAAAATAATGTTTTGCATTATTTAGAGTTCTTATTCAGCATCACAGTGTTTTATATGATACATCAACACCATGGCAACAACAATTAAGGTTTTATGTGGATTATCCCAGTCACATCAAAGTCCCTCTTCCAGCATTGTCTCCTACCATGGAGACAGGAACAATAATTAGTTGGCAGAAAAAAGAAGGTAAACGGAACTGTTTATTGATATAAAAATGTAACAAGTATAGAATCATGATAAAATTTTGATAAAAGAATAGAATTATTTTTTACAGTTTTTAAACTTTCTATATTTAATCTTTTTTTTATCTTAGGTGATAAGTTGAATGAAGGTGATTTACTAGCAGAGATCGAAACAGATAAAGCCACAATGGGATTTGAAACCCCTGAAGAAGGTTATCTGGCCAAAATTCTGGTACCTGCTGGAACAAAAAATGTGCCCATAGGCAAATTGGTTTGCATTATTGTATCGGATGAATCTAGCATAGCTGCATTTAAAGACTTTAAAGATGATACAGTGGCTGCTCCTCCTGTACTGCCTTCACCAGCAGTTCCAACACCATCTGCACCACCACTGACACCTACAATATCACCAGCACCAGCTGTGGCAAAAGCTCCTGTTAGTCCACCCCCTTCTGGGGATAGAATATATGCTAGTCCATTAGCGAGAAGATTAGCAGTGGAAAAAGGACTTAGTTTACAGGTGCCACAAAATTGTTAATTTATAAATGAAACTGAAAAGAATGAAGACAAAAATATAAACTTGTCTTTATTTTTTCAATTTGTTTTATGTTATAATATTTTTAATTATAAATTTAAAAATTATGTGTGTGTGTTGTACCTAAATTAATATATTATTTAATTTAATTATTTAAAATTTATGAATAATTTATTAATTTATATATTATATTTATATATAAATAAAAATCATACATTCTATTTTTTATAGGGTCTAAAAGGAACAGGCTTATATGGTTCTGTAACGTCCAAAGATTTGGAAGGTGCTGTTACAGTACAACCAGGAATATCAGCAACTGGGGCACCTGGTGGACTAGATATTTCTATATCAAACATACGTGCTGTTATTGCTAAACGTTTGTTAGAAAGCAAGCAAACAATTCCACATTATTATCTTTCGATAGATGTGAAAATGGATGCTGCATTAGTAATGCGAGAACAATTTAATAAATTATTAGAAAAAGATAAGGTAAAATTGAGTGTCAATGACATTATCATTAAAGGAATGGCTATGGCTTGTAAAAAAGTTCCAGAAGGCAACAGTGCGTGGCTAGGAAATATAATTAGACAGTAAGTATATTATAACATTTGTTATTACAAATGTAATAATATATATATTTGAATATATGTTGTATTGAACAAATTACTTTTTTTTTTAGATACAATAATGTAGATGTTAGTGTAGCAGTAAGCACAGACAGTGGTCTAATTACTCCGATAGTGTTTGGTGCTGATACAAAAGGTATAGCACAAATTAGTAAAGAAGTAAAGGCATTAGCTGCGAAGGCAAGAGAAGGAAAATTACAACCGCAAGAATTTCAAGGAGGAACAATTACTGTGTCTAATTTAGGCATGTTTGGAATTAAAAATTTTGCTGCTATAATAAATCCTCCGCAATCTATTATTCTTGCTGTAGGAACCACAGAGACTAGACTGATACCTGCCAAAAATGAGAAAGGGTAAATATTTCTGCATAAATTTTATATGACATATGTGATTTATATATGACTTATGTGTTATTAATATGTAATTATTTCTACAGATTCATAACTGCCCAATATATGTCTGTAACTGCTAGCTGCGATCACCGTACTATTGATGGTGCGGTAGGTGCACAATGGTTAGTTGCTTTTAAGGATTTTATAGAGAATCCGACAACGATGCTTCTGTAATTATTAAATCGCTATTGATTTATCAATTGAGTAATTCGAACGGCACAAGTAACAGGTAAATAAAATTTCTCAAATATTTAATATTATTAATCTATATTTAAAGAATGATACTTAATTGCCCACTGAACCTTTTGATTAAGTTTCATTATAAATCTAGTAAAAATCTAAACAATTTAGTCGTTATGTAATTGTGCACAATTATTATATTAATAATTATATGGGCAAACAGAGGCTGCTCCTTATTTAATAGAAATGTAAATGTTATATCATAATTTTATATCTCTCAAAGTACATTTTTATATAGTTTAAAAATAACTTTATGATT
Organism: Nylanderia fulva; assembly: GCF_048542155.1. Classification (NCBI taxonomy): domain Eukaryota; kingdom Metazoa; phylum Arthropoda; class Insecta; order Hymenoptera; family Formicidae; genus Nylanderia; species Nylanderia fulva. The sequence continues at coordinate 39,961 of NW_028189644.1, forward strand.
TATAGACTCAAATTCAGTTTTTGAGATATATTTTCTTTCTTTTTGTTTCAGAAATGTTACTTCAAATAGAATAACAACATACAAAGGATTATTTATGTATTATTGTTATCAAGATTGTTGTAAAATTGATTTAATTTAAAATGTTATACCAACATTATTCAAAACTTTTAAAAAAGTAGTATAAAATATTTATGTTGTTTACAGATGAGAAGACTAATCTATCAATTTAGTAATTTCAATTAATTATAATAATTTGCGTTTTTTATACCGCATTATTAAATAAGATTGAAAATTTTTTTCAAACCGATACTAACCTAAATTTTTAACACCTTTTGGTGACCATGTGTACATACATATTTATAATAAATAATACAACTGCACTATGTTGCAGAAAATATGATGACCACATTTAGAAATTATTAACTTTTATGAAAGTTGTTAAAAATATATATAGTAAATATGTATACAGAGATGTATATCATATTTAATAAATTATCTTATGTTATTCTGCACATATTTTAATTTTATTTATTTCAAACAAAGTTTAGTGGAAATGTATCTGTTGAATATATAAAACTTATTTTTATCAAGGTGATATTAATTAACAGCGAACTGGCCAGTGATGACAAACTTTATTCCGTTACGTTTCGACTATCTATTTGGCCCCCCCTCTCTCTCTCTCCCCTTTCTCCCCCCCTCTCCCCCTCTCTCTCTTCCCCACCCTCTCTTTCTCTCTCCCTCTCTCCCTCTCTCCCTCCCTCTCCCTCCTCTCCCTCTCTTCCCCCTCCCCCTCTCCCTCCCTCTCCCTCTCTTCCCCCCTCCCCCTCTCCCCCCTCTCTCTCTGTCCCCCTCTCTCCCTCACTCTCTGTCCCCCTCTCTCCCTCTCTCTCTCTCCCTCCCTCTCTCCCCCCCTCTCTCTCTCTCCCCCCTCTCTCTCTTCAGACTATAATACATTAATAATTGATAATCTTAATATTAGATATGTATGACAGCATTCTCAACAGTTTTTAATACCCTTCCCATGTAGCGAGTTGACGTCATATTAAACGTCAAAATGACAGTATATATATATACATATTTTCTAAAATTCGACCCAAGATCTTTATTTTGAAAGCGGTTTTGGATACAAAAAAATGTTTCAAACAAAAATTGTAGGGTATCGAGGAGGACATAAGATCGTGCCATTAATTAGACATTATATAGTCATTTGAAGGTCCCGTGAAGGTCTTGCATTTCTTAAATAGAACTACCTATTTGTTATTGTATACTAGCAGCACAAGCGCGCGCGAAGCGATTTTCTTGCTTTCTCCTCATACTTGATCTCCATTTTCAATGCTCTCATTTTTATTTCTTTCATTTTCGTCTCTTCCATTATTATGTAATTTGGCGTTCTTCTGTCCAATCTTCTGTCTAATCTCCATTTTACATATTTCCTCTTTATTTTGTCTAGTTTTTCTTCCATCTTCCATATCCAGATCTCTGCTCCACATAATATGCTATGCTTGCTATTAAGGTTTCAAACATTTTCATTTATCTTCTCCTGTTTAAAATCCTGTTTAACCTTTCTCCTACGCTCTATGTCATCTTTATTGCTATCGTTGCCTTTCTCATCTTCTCTATTATGTGTTTCTATGATCTTCCATTTTTTTACATTATATTTTATTATTTTTTTTACAGCATATAATTTGTATATTATTGCAAAACTGAAATTTTATATTTTGATCTATGTATTATTATATATATACATGAGCAAATAAATATTTTTATTAATATTATGTTTTACATCTGTTGATACTCACTGTATCTGCTTTACTTTAAAACGTTAATTAAATTTTATTCCTCTATTTGTTATAATCTTAAATATAATTTTTATATATTACAATTGTAAATCTAAAAACTTATATATATTTTAATGTATATTATTTATATCATGAATATAAACAAATATTCTTATCAATATTATAATTTATACCTTACTATTATATATATGTTAAATTCTTTATTTAAAATTTAATATTTTTTATAAAAAATTAATTTTTTTAACATTTTGATTTTAATTGTATATAACATGGACATATAAAGTTTGTATCATTATATTCTTTTTTTTTCTATTAATTTTACAAATACTACAATATCATGTGTTATAAATAATTAATTAAATAATATTTAATATAATTTTAAATTAATTTATGTTTATATAATTTTAAAATACTTTTGTTATTTTCTTTTAGATATTTTTATATTAAATATTGAATTCTAACTTATTGTTTCAATAATTTTTCTTGTCATATATGTACAAAATAAATTATTTTTTATTATTTTATTTGACAATTACTTTTGTAAAAGTAATTCGACAATTACTATTGTAAAAATGCATCCTCAGAGTTATGCTTGAAGAAATATGGAATAATTCATTTTCAAAAAGCATTTTTCATCACAGGATGCACTTTCGAAGAAATAAAAATATATAAAACATATTATATTATAATATATTGAAATTTATATCTGTTTGTAATGATAAATATATCATTACAATGTTTGTAATTGTAAATATATAATATATAATAATATAAAATTAAAAGATTGTAAATATGTATATAATATAAAATTTACTATTATAATTTATTTAAAGTAATTATAATTTACACTGTAAAATACTAGCATTCTTATTGAAATATTTCTGTATATACATAATTTTTAACCAATCTACTTTGTTTTTCTTGTCCTAAATAAATTTTTAATGATTCCCAAGATCTAACTCGTGAAAATGCAACATAAAGTTGTCCGTGACTAAAAACATCTTTTCTTAAATTGATTGCAATTTTATCAAATGTTTGTTCTTGTGATTTATTTATGGTCATAGCAAAAGCTAATTTAATTGGAAATTGTCTTCTTTTAAATACAAATAGGTAAACATTTTCACAGTATAAAGTTATACGATTTAAAAAGATAATTTCTCCTCTTTTATCACCAGTATCCCCTTTTATCACCATCAGAATTTCATTTTAACAAATTATTTCCTAATTCTAAAATTAATAATCTTGTTCCAGTACACAAACCTTCGCTGATATTCAGATTTGTTTGAGATGCAAAGTAAATTTTTAGTAAATTCTAGAATCATCGATCAGCGTCAATAATAAAAGTCACGTTCTTTTTTGTATGTTTGTCAAGGTAAAAAGATGTCGTAAATTAAAACCTGTCATCACAAAACATTCTTTGCATATATACATTTAGCGGTATCGCAACCGTTTTCGCCGCATACTTATCGCGCTAAAAGCATGCGCAAAATTGCCACGCGGCCTCAATCACCAATTAGAAATAGCGAGCGGCTGCGCGCGTATGGCAAAACGCGAGTCCTTTGCGCACCTTAGCGAAGCGGCCAATTATGAGCTGTGTCCTCGAGTCACCTCGAGCACAATTTAAATTGCTCACAATAATTGGCGCTTCCCGAGAGGGTGGGTTTTCTTCGGGAAACCATAAAAGAGAGCTCGCACCCGAAATTCGCGCCTTATCGCCTTTCGCAGTGACCGCATAACGCAAACCGCATATTAGCTAATCCGCAAAAATTCTCGTTGACGACCGCCGCTTATTCCGCACTTTGTTTTCGATTACGTTTTCTCTGAAATAATTAACTGTTATAATAAGTCTTGTTCAAGTGTATTTGTAATTAAGGGTGTGTTGAAATTAAACCTTTTGATACAAAAAAAAGTGACTTATCCTGTTGTGTCGCGATTTCAAGATTTCTAATCAACATGATAATTGTATATTTTCTTAATCGGAGTTCATAAATTGGAAGATTTGTTGGATTTAAAGTATAATATTTAAATATTCTGTTAAAATAGCTTCATTAATATCATTATTATCATCAGTAGTTTCAGTAGTATCTATACTTGTGTATACTCTTTCTGTTGATTCATCAAGTAAATTTACAACTTGTTTGTTTAATTCATCCACATCAACATTTCTTACAGAAAGTATAACACGTTTTGCTGCAAGTCTATACTGATTGTGTTTGATTATTTCTTCGTATGTATCTTTCGTTATATTTGCATTTAAATTTGCTACACATCTTAATGGAATTTCAATATTATTAGACTGATCATTTAGAGAACCATTACCCAAATCTAATAAAAATTGAGCAAATTTCTGTTTATGTGGTAAAATACGCATATTTTCTGTTAATGAAAAAATTTTGAAATATTGCCATAATGAACTGAATTTAATTGATAAATTTACAGTTTCAGAACGTGTGGCATTTTGTTTTACTGGCAATAATTGTCTGAAATCTCCACCAAAAATAACAATTTTTTCTCCAAATGGTATATCATTATGCATTAAATCTTGTAAAAGACAATTCATTACTTCAAGAGCATATCGCGGTGCCATTGGTGCTTCATCCCAAATAAAAACATCTGTTTTTTTTTAAATAATCAGCTTCTTTGGATTGAACTTTTATATTCGATGTTGGATCATTAAAAAGAGGTACGGGCAAACCTAAAGTTTTATGTGCTGTTCTTCCATTTGGTAGTAATGTTGCAGCGATACCAGTGAAAGCCATTGTATTAACAACTTTGCCTTGAGATTTGAGTAAATAGTATAATGTTGTGTAAACAAAATTTTTACTTGAACCTCCTGGACCGTCAATGTATAAGCATTTTTTTTTGTTGACTGTTAGTTTTTGCCAAAAGAGTTAAAACATAATCAACAACATTTTTTTGACCATAATTTAACTGGCTATATTGTTGCTGACCACATAAAGCTTCTCTTTGCAATTGTTCTGCATCTTCTTCTTCATATTTTATCTTTATTTGTTCCATTTCTGGAAATTGCTTAAGTTTCCAACCTTCTTTGCGAAGTAATTGATTGATTTGAGCATAAGCTTTTTTTATTCCAGTGACTCGTCCAAATCGTCGTATGTAATCTTGGGACATTGCAACTTGAAATTCATCCGATAACTCTTTTGGATGCAATGGTTGGCAATGCATTAGTATTCGAACAAAAAGACCTAAGTTGTCTTGGCATCGTCCATATAGAAGCTAATTGCACGTTTCTATTCATCATCATCTTCAATTAAACCCAAAGCCAAACATGCAGAAGTAAATGTTTGATGTAATACACCATTAACTGTTTTTAAAGCATTATAACTTGTTGCTCCTTTAATATTCAATAAAAGAATACGTAAATGGAATAATTCGATTTCAGTTGGACTAACTGAGTACATTCGTCCAATACAATTAAATTTACTCTGACGTTTTTCCCAACGACTAATTTGTTTTCCATCAAGAATTACTTTCTTGAACACGTAATATAAAGGTATATCTGTATATACATATTGGTGTGCATCAACATCTCGTTTATTTAATTCAAAATAATCCATTAACATTGTTATACGTTCTAAAGCAAATTGTAAATTTTGTTCATTTAAATGATCAGAGATAATTACATTTTGTTTACTTGGCAAATGTACAGGTAAACAAATGATGGCATGACTTTTTTCTTGCAATATTTAATTTACAATACGCCAATAAGCTTCAACTGGTCCTACATAACGTGCTTCAATAAAATCTTTGATTTCGTCATGAACAATTTCCATATTATTCACATCTTCTATAACTACAGATGCTGCATCGTGACCTTTGTAAATATAATAAATACTTTACTGACTTGATACTTGAAACAACTTTAACATTAATATGACAATTAAAAATTGTTGATAATATTGGACAGTAAGGAACAACAAATCGATTATCTACTACAAATCCTCCAGGTTTCTCATACAAAATGCTATGTCTCTTCGACGGTATTGTGGATAACCATTTTCATCCATAGTTGTTTCCTCGTGAAAATATTTTGGAAAATGCTTTGAACATTTTCCATTTACCATACACCAATCACCACATAATCCATGAATCATATTTTTCATGACAATTTTATGCAAATTTTGATCAATAGCAAGATCCGGAATTTCAGCAGAAATATACTTATCAACGGTTTCCGAATTAATAATTTTGCATTGTGTTTTAAAGTTACTAATATATGCACATGCGGAAAACCACGTTTCTGAAATTCGATTACATAAACAAATGCTTTTACTTCACCAAAAAATTTTTGTCGAACAATCAAATCTATCAAATATTTTTTTTTATATCAAATACTCTAGCACAAATATCAGGTCTATCAGCAGTTTGTTGATTTGAAAGTAAATTTTCTTTAATTTCGAGCCAATTTGGATTACAAGTCATTGTAATAAAAACATCTGGTTTACCATATTTACGAACAATAGCCATCGCATCTTGATAATTTTGCATCATATTTCGAGGTGAACCAATAAATGTTGATGGAAGTATCATTACTCGTCTAACACGAGCATTAGCATCAGTCATTTTTTTTTCTAAATAATCGATTAGTCCCTGATGCTTTTCCACTCTCAACTGTTTTTGATTTTCTTTACACCAGTTAATTCTGTCTTTTTCTATTTTTACATAATTGTCAACAAGCCATTGTTGAAATAATCGTTTACCCATTAAAAAAATATTAGTATTGTCACGAATAGCTATTCGATATTGAATGTACATAGATCTAGTTACACGTTTTCCATTAATTTGTTTAATATTATCGTGCCAACTTGGCGTACCATAGAAGATAATACATTGGATAAATCCAAGGTTCAACATTTGGATCTATTGTACTTACATTGAACGTATTTTAAAGTTTTATCACGTTTGTTTCTAATTGTAACATAACAATCAGGAATATCTCCATCTGCAGTAGTTGAAAAAATTGCAGCAAGTTCGTTAGTTCTTTGAATATTATATCTTCCGCGATCAATACCTGTTTTCTTATTTAAGAATGCCATTTTTAAATTAGGCACATTTAAACCTGAGTTTTCTTGATTACAAACTTCTTCATGCATTATTTGATATGACTGAGCAAACATATTATTGCTGAGAATAATACCATCTAATGTATGTAATAACTCGTCATCAAGATTTGTATTTACATTTAAACGACATTTTGTAGTTTCGTTAGCGTCAAGAATGAAAAGCTGTCCATAACTTGATTGTTCTTGTGCAGCAGGATATAATGTAGTATTAATTTGATAATAAATTTGACCTTGAATTTTGAAGGAAGAAGAACTTCGTCTTTGTGCATTAAAATTAACCAAGTTAGCATTAAAAGAGGCAAAAGAAAATGCACTATTATATCTTCACAGATTTTTAAAAAACTTTAGATTTTTTATGATTTCCAAAAAATAACTGTTGTAGTTCATCAGGAAATGGTGATAGAGATTCCAATATAACTTTTCCATGACTACAACAATCATTGAATGAATTACATTTATTATAAACTTTTTCAGCGTGAAAATGTTGTGCTTTACAATATTTGCACTCTACTTCCATTTTTCCTATATAATGTTGATTTAAATTAAGATAATTTATGTTTTGAAATTCTTTATAATTGGCTCGACAATTTTGCATTTTTTCTTTTATCTGTGATATTTTGTAATTGTATATTATCAATTTCGGAAAAATTATCATTTATATTTACTGAAATTAATTGACTTGAATCTGTAGTATTTTCAACACTTGTAAGTGTTCTTTGTTTATGGTTGACAGTTTTTTTAATTATATTAACATTATCGTTATCAAGTTTTGAATTTGAAGTTATCAAAGCACTATTGCTCGATAACTTTGATATACAGTTGTTAATTGTAGTAACAGAATTGCTCAAAGTCGACGTTGTAATAACACATTTTATTACTGATGAAGCAAGATAAATATTATTTGTGACCAAAGAATTTTGCGATTTAGACACTGCAACTGATGAACTATTATTTAATAAATTTCTTGATTCACAAACTTTAGATGACTTAGCTATATTGTTTGTTGCATTTTCTTTCTTTTTCTCGCGGTATTTTTGTTGATTTAAAGCCTTTCGTTCTCTCTTTAATCGCTGAAATTCTTCTTCCTCTCGAGTACGAATAGCTTTACGTTTACCCATTTTTTAAATTATTTTAATTAAATCTTTTTTGTTAAATGTTTACATAGATAACTAAAATTTAAATATTATAAAATGTGACGAATATAAATGTATATACAAACAAAATATTTGTTTTTATTCATTCAAGTTTATTCTGGACTCTCTGTAGGTTGCCGGGGCGTTTTCAAGGGACCGCCAAACTCCTTACATCTTCCTTCTCTCGTTACAATATGTTACATATGCGGCGCTTTTTTCTGATAAGCGTTCTGAGGAGCGTTCCCAAACCTTTACAATCTTCCTCTGACCACTCATTACAAATCCATATCCCTTCCTTCTGGCGCTTTTTTCTGATAGGAGCGTTTCTAAACCTCTATGATCCCTTTTATTCCATTTGCACCTACTCTCCCCTTTCCTCCTTCTTCCATCTCCTTACTCCTTGTCTCCAATTCCTCTCCCTCCTATTTTCCATCCTCTCCTCCTCCCTCCAGCCGAACCTGCCTCCCTCCTTTTTTCCTCGCTTCTCCATCTCCTCCTTCTTCGTTTTTTTCTGGCAGGCGTGTGGGGTAAATGGCCCGAATTGGATTCGAACCTGGGACCTTAAGGCATACTGTCTTACGACTTAACCCACTGGTCTACCATTTCACCCTAAAATATTTGTTTATATAAATTTTAAATTAATTTTTAGTTAATAAATTTGTAGTTAATAAATTAAATAACAGACTATTATATAATTTTATTAAATTTTATTTAAATAAAAATAGCACACTGATGATTTAAAATTAAATAAAATATTACATAAAATAACTGTTTTTATTTTACACAGTTGTTAAATTATAAATTTCAATATTGCACTTACATTAAATATCAATTTAATAATAAATAACTATAACACGATAATATTAATTTAACATTTAAATGAAAATTTAATTTAATTTTATATAGCGAATATAGTTGTTATGTAACAAGTATATGTATAGTGTTCTTGATAATAAAATATTGAAATGTAAATCAAACATTCATTAATTTCTTACAAATTTCAAATATCAACAATTAAAATATCAAATAATACTTGTAGTGTTACAACTATAATGTCAAATATTTATGTCAAATTTTTATCTAAATTTTCACAATTATGTCTAATTGTCAAATTACAAAAGCTGGATTGGAGCTTTGTTTTAGCCAAAAAATATAAGTGGCTACCAAACCTGAAACAAAATATTTTTATTAGCTTATTTATTATTTACATATATTAGCTTATTTATTATTTATATATATTAGCTTATTTATTATTTATATATATTTGTCTTATTATGTGAAATATTTATTATTAATTGAAATAAAAAATAAAATAATACCTGAATATGCTATATTTTGCTCATATATATTCAGTTGGATCATATATATTCAACGATAAAAATCAAATATCAATCCACTGTAAAAAAAATTAAAATTATATTAACATATAAAACTATTTAAAATTATTATTTCATCTTTAAAACAAATAAATTTTCATATTATCTATATGTATATGACAATGTATTTAATAGGTATATATTATATATTATCAATTGATATTATTTTGTATTTTCAGCAAATATTTTGGCAGTGATATTATTTCTTTTCAAGAATATAGTAACAAATATATTATATAAAAAATGTATGAAATGGTAATACACATTTGATCTTAAGTGTAGTTATAAAGAAAATCTCAAAGTCAACTTTAAAATTTTAAATAAAAACCCACATTTTTATTTGATATTTTTCTATACCTTATCTCGAGAGCTTTTCAAAATATTAAAAACAAATATTTTTTCATTAAATACTTTTTTTAGTTATAATATTTTAAACAGTATTTTGACATACATTACAAAATATCTCGTAAAATGTTTAATTTTGTGTAATCTTAACATTTTATATATACATAATATTATATACATCGTATACTTAATATTTTATGCACATGAGACAAATCAATTAATGTAAATAAAATATAGTTTTTTCTTTAAGACAACTATATACGAGGGCGGTCCGATAAGTACTTAGCCTCACCGCCCGATGGTGCCAATATCGCAAGAGAGATTTACTATCGTGTAGTACATTCTCGTAGACGGCTACTGTCAAAATTTCAGCCGAATTGGACTTGTAGTTTTGTTTTGACCGCGTGTGGAAGCGGGCGTGTCCGCGGATTTTAGAAAAATGGAAAAAGAGCAATATCGGTCGGTGATTCGATTCTTGTTTTTGGAAGGAAAATCGCGCAGCTAAATCAAAGAGCGCTTGGATGCTGTGTACGGTGACTCTTCTCCTTCGATGGCGACCGTCAAAAATTGGTTTAACGAGTTTCAACGTGGTCGCACGTCGGTTTTTGATGAGCCACGCCCAGGTGCCCCGAAAATGGCTACCACGGAGGATAACGTGACAAAAATCCACGATCTCGTATTGGCAGACCGCCGATTGAAGGTGCGCGAGATAGCTGAAACAGTAGGCATCTCAAAAGACCGCGTGGGTCATATCCTGCATGAAATTTTGGGCATGAGAAAGCTGTCGGCGCAATGGGTGCCGCGTTTTTTTACTCCGAACAACAAGCGCAACTATGAGATCACTTCAGAGCAGTGTTTGACGCTGTTTAAGCGCAATCCGAAGGAGTTTCTGCGTCGTTTTGTGACCGTCGACGAAACATGGATCCACTGGTACACACCAGAGACCAAGGAACAGTCGAAACAGTGGACTTCACCCGGCGAACGTGCTCCGAAGAAGGCGAAGACTGTCCTATCGGCCGGAAAGGTGATGGCCACCGTTTTCTGGGATTCACAAGGTGTGATCTACATCGACTACTGGAGAAGGGCAAAACGGTCACAGGGCTTTACTATGCCGAATTATTGGGCCGATTCGACGCCAAATTGCAGAAAAAACGGCCCCATTTGGCGAAGAAAAAAGTGCTCTTCTACCATGACAACGCACCGGCTCACACCTCCGCCGTCGCCATGGCCAAATTGGTCGAACTACACTACGAACTGCTGCCCCATCCACCGTATTCTCCAGATTTGGCCCCGTGCGACTTTTTTTTGTTTCCAAACTTGAAAAAGTCACTCGCCGGGCAGAAATTTGAGTCGAATGAGGAGGTCATCGCCGCCACGGAGGCCTACTTTGCAGACCTTGAGAAAACGTATTTTTCAGATGGGTTAAAGAAGTTGGAGCATCGCTAGGTCAATTATATCGAGCTAAAAGGAGACTATGTTGAGAAATAAATCGCCACTTTTCCAAAATTTTCGTTTTTTTTTTGTAGGCTAAGTACTTATCGGACCGCCCTCGTATATACAGGATGTCTGGTAATTGTTGCCTCAACCATCGTGTGCAGGTAAAGTGAGTTAAACCGAATAGGAAAGTTCTCTACCGTTTTGCAATTTTTGTAATAATTATTGAGTTATTAAATAAAAAAGATCGGCCAATCCACGCGAATAAAAGCGCGCGACAAGAAGAGACGTCCTACTGTAACACGATACACGGCGCGCCGCAAAGCGGAAGGAGGAGCGAACGATGACTGTCTTTTTTTTTTTTTTTTTTTTTTTTTTGACTCTGGGGGAACCTCATGGTACCATTTACCTCCGGGTAGAGGTGAGGGTTATGTGGGACTCCCTGCTCCGCCTGGTCGGCCCGCGCCTCCGTCTGGCCGGTCCGCCGTAGCGGGCCGGAGAGTCGGAATCGGCGAACCGGAGAGCCGGGACAGGACCTACCGCACTAAAACCCCAGAGAATGTCCTTCACGGGCGTTATACAGGGGACGGCCAGGATGCTGGTATCCCATGCCGACTGGCCGCCCTTCCGCCTTATCCCTCCTTGGGAGGATGCCGCGGAAGGCGACACCCTCCCCCCGTCATTGTACGGGTACCTCGCGGTTGCGGCGCAGGGCGACATCGACCCCACGCCGCGCCCTCTCAAAGAGTTTGAGGGGCGGAGCCATGGCTCGAGAACTCTCGCTCGAGCCATCGCCCCCCGCTCCCTTGCTGGACGCATCCCCCGAACCCCCAAAAGGGGTGATCCGGTTCGGCGTTCCACTAGGGGAGCCCTCGCCAGGAAGCTCCTCTCAGAAGGAGAGGAACCCTCTCCGTGGACGACGTTGCCCTCCCACCGGTGCCTTATGGCTCCCGGTGAGAGGGCCCCGCGCGTCACGTCTCCGTCATTGAGGGGGGCCCAGGCGCCCCAGGCGGACAGGCAGCGCCCGCCCGCCAAAGACGCGTGGCCCCCCCTCGGTCCCCCTAATTACGGCTCCCTCCGCTCCCTTGGGAGTTAGGATTCGGCCGCAATCAGGGGGATTTCCCTTTCGGGGGCGCGGCCGCGCCCGCCTCGCCTAGGCAAGGCGGCGCACTCACGCCCCCGATTCTCGAGAGGTCTTTGGGGGGGAGTCCAGGGACTTAGTCGTCCCCAACCCCCCCCCCCCCGGCAACCTTATCCCGCGTTGTATGACGCGGGTGTGAATATGGCGGACCCTCCCCGCTCCCCGCCACCACGGGTGAGCACTCTCCCCAATGGTGGGGAAAGAGAGGGCCCGCCCCCTCCTCCGCGGCTATCTCTTGCGCCTAGACCTGTGCGCCGTTTTATTTTATATTGGCGGCGGCGTTCGATACTAAATAGTTAGGCGGCGGCGAATTCGCCGACAATTTTTTCTTTCGGCGGCGGCGAAATCGGCGGATGATAATTTATCGGCGGCGGCGGCGAATAACGGCGTCAACATATATATATATATTTTTTTTTTAAATAAAGGAATTAAACTATAATAATTAATAAACAGACTGATTATAGATATATAATATTTAAAAATTATCAAGAAACATAAATATATGTTTTATTTTATATTGTTCTCTTTAGTTTATTTTTATTCTCTTTTTATTTAACTTTTACATTTCAAAATCTTTTACCTTTCAATTATTTTAATTGTTTATTATGTTCAATAATGATAGAAATTATATATTAAATTTCAAAGTTAATTACATTTCTCTAATTTAGAATAAACTTTAATTTTTGTTTTTAATAAGTACAGATAATATAAATAAATAAAAATAGTAAACAATATATAATTATGCATACATATACATATATAACTTACGTACAACTACGTACATATAACAATACATATTATAACATTTATAATAAGATTATAAGATAAATAAAGATGAAACACAATATTTATTTTTAAAATATATTTATTAATGTGAAAAAACTGTGAAACTCGTGAAAACACAAAATAACATCATTTTTTAATCATTAATATCATATGTAACAAAAATAAAATATCAATCACTTTTTAACTTTTTACATATGAAAGACTTTTTCATTAAAAATTATACATTAATTAATAAGAAATTGCAAGTAATAATTATATAACTGTAGCAATGTTTTTTGGATAAACTTATACATAACTTATTATTTTATAGATTTTAATATATATCTTTTATTAATTTAAAATTATCATGAATAATAGGATTTTGTTAGATTTTGACGGTTTTAACGCAGAACGTTTTGCTGTGATAAGTAAACCTGCAGAAGAGAATGCACGCTCAGATGCTGAACTTGTGATCGGAATAGCATAAATGCAGCCACAATTTGTACAAATTTGGCAGTGATAACTTCATTTTATTCCACCATTGTAGAGGATCCTCGATAGATTCTGATATATGTAAATACTTCTTAACTTCAATAAGAATAGGATCTTCAGGAGGAATAATATTTGCGTGTTTCGCAGCTAATTCCAAACGTAATTTTTTGACTCCAAGAAGCTGACATGATTTATTAGAATAAATATCTGTTTCTCTCTTAGATACCTATTGTAAAAAAGCAGAATTAAACATGAAAATATAATTATATTATAAAAACAATAATTTTATATTTATTAGTAAACTATATGATTTTATTTTAATAAAAATTTTTTAAAATATTGTTTGATCTAATTAATTTGATCTAAATAATTAAATATTGTTTAATAACATATCGCTTAATGTTAATTAAAATAATTTTACCTGTTCATTTCTAATATTCAAAGGAACTATCTTGTGGATCATATATACTAAAAATTCCTCAGCAGATTGTTGCTTATCTGCAAGATATTCTGCAACACCTTTAACATTTTGAAGAGTCGGATCTAGAAGTGCTCCGCAAACATGGGCTTCGTGTATTGGAAATCGCTTTTTTAAGTTCTGTAAAATAGTTTTCTTAAATTGTTTTATTATAAATGAATCATCTTCATTTTCACACATATTGCTTTCAATTTCTGCCCTAAAAAAAAAATTATGCAACACATTCAACAATTAACTTCTTTAAATTTATAATAAGATACATTTATGATATAAAATATAAAAATATATTAAACCTAATAAATCTAAATAAAATAACAAACCTAAATAAAAGTGCTAAGTTTACTGTAGGATATTCTACTCCAGAAAGAATTTCTGTTGTTGTTTTAATACTTATTAAACAATTTGCTATATCTTCAATATTCTTCCATTCACTATTTGTGAGAATTGCATCATAACGCTTTTGCATTTCCAAGCAGCGTATTACTATTTCTACAAAATAAATTATAATTATATTTAATAGTAAATATATATAATTATATTAAATAATATTTTACAAAAAAGTTTAATATTATAAGTGCAATATTCAAATTCAGATAAATAAATTATATCTGCATTTGAATATATGCATTAACACATTCAACTTACCTTTATTTTTAAGTAAACTCGCTAGCATCTCTAGTGTACTATTCCACCTAGTTGATACATCTTTATGTAATCCTGAAGATGTCATAAATGAAGGAAAAGTCTGCGCATAGGAATGCTCGTTATTACTATTAAGTGTGGAATTAAATCTTACATCAGCTTCTAACATCTCTTCTAGATTTTCAACATTATCAAGTATGTTGTTTATTTCCTCTTGCTGTATAATTTCTTTTGTTTTTTCAATTTCTTGAGTTTTAAAAGCAAGAATTTTTATAATACTTCTAGCTTTAGTTATACAACTATTAATTTCTGGTAATTTAAAAAGAGTGTCTACTGTCACTAAATTGTGGAGTCCATGTGCAACACAAGGTACTCTGTCAACTTTCATATCTTTTGCAGATTTGACCATATTTGCTCCTCCATCAGTTACGAGAGTTATAATCTTGTTGTTTAAATTAAATTGCGTTAGCACTCTTTTTAATTCTTCAACAATATTATCCGCTGTATGAGGATGTGGCAAAAAACTTGTTTGTAACGTACATGATTTCAACTGTGTTTCTGTAGGTGATATCCAATGTAATGTAAAAGTCATAAATGGAATATGACGATAATTGTCAGTCCATGCGTCCATAGTTATAGAAATTGCACTTGGATTGTCTTCATTTATTTTTGCTTTAACAGCAAATACGCAGTCATTGTACACTCTTGAGAGTGAACTTCGAGATAGTGTACTTGGATGTGGTAGATCTGATTCGTTTTGTATAACACCATGTATTTTTAAAAAATCTCTTAGTCCACTTTTTTCAGCTTCGTAGAATGGAATAAAATCTCTACAAAACCAGATGGTCATGCTATCAAATAATTCTTTTTGTTTGTCAGTAATTTTTGAAGATTTGCTTGATTGTTGAGATTGTTTAGGTTCAAAGAATCTTTTAATATTGATTCTTTCATTTGATAAATGTGTTGTTTTTATATTATGCTCTTCTCTTAAATGAGTAAGTAAATTTCCTGTGCTAACTGCTTTTTTATATCTATAAACTTTTCGTCCATCAGGATGCATAAAGCATATTTTACAATATACATGACATTTGTCAACGAAAGCACCTTTCTCATTATCTTTTAGCATTCCAAAATATTCTCTAGCAATACTTCGAGTACGAGAGGAATTCTCGATGTTCACAACCAGATTTCTATTTTCTTTGAATTCATCGATATCCTGTATTTCAGCTGATTCTTCAATTTCATTGAAAAATGACATTTTGCATATAAACAATCTGAGAACAATAAAATACCAATAAGTCTGATAATTTCATAACAGAATAATCTAAATTAAGTAGCACAAACATACAATAGTAAGGCAGTGATTGTTTTATACTATTTTATTGCTTGACTATGATTAGTTGATACAGTAAAGTATATAAGTATATTTATTACTTACGTAGAATTTTTCTCTTTTTCGTCCACTTTTTCGGCGAAAACTGATTGTGCTGGATTAAGGAAACTAATCGCCCATCAATTTTCATCACTGATTCGATAGTTAAACGGCTATCCCGCTAATTCTTCGTTCATTCCTTTTTCACTCTTAGACTGCTTTCACATGAGGCGTAACTTGCGTAAGCGTAATTTATGTCAGCCAATCAAATCATTCAGCTATTATATGCAAAATTTTGCGTATAGTATCTGAACAATTTGATTGGCTAACACAAGATACGCTTACGCAAGTTACGCTTCACGTGACGGCACCCTTACGATCACGACTAAAATTTTTGTACATGTTATGGCCTTAAGAGCCTATCCAGACAAACTTGCATAGTCGCATAAACATATACATAAGAAAATTGATTGGTCCATTTCCTTATGCATTTGTTTATGGGCTAATCAATTTCCTTATGCATATATTTATGCGATTTTACAAATTTATCCGGATAAGGGAGCTATATATAGCATTTTGCTTTTTCTCGGCGTGTCATATTAATTTTCGGCGGCGGCGGCGGCGGCGTCCGGCAAAAATTTCAAAATTGGCGGCGGCGAAATCGGCGAATAATAATTTATCGGCGGCGGCGGCGTGGCGCGGCGGCGCAAAGGTCTACTTGCGCCGCTGGGAGCGAGCCCCCCCCGATTCCCGCCACCACAGACGAGCGAACTCGCCGATGGCGAGAAACAGGGGGGGCCCGCCCTTGTTCTTGCTACCTCTACCTCCACCGGGGGCGCGCCCCCCCCCCCCCGATTCCCGCCGCCACGGACGAGCAAGCTCGCCGACGGCGGGAAAAGAGGGGGCCTGTCCCCATCCTCCGGATCGTCCTCTCCCTCTTCCTCCTCCGAAGGCTGGGAGTTACCTCTCCCAGCCCTCTCCCTCTCTCTCTCTCTGCCTCCTCCTTCTGCAAGAGCACGCTCTCGCAGAAGGAGGAGAACGCCTTCCACGCCTCTTCGTCCTCCACCATCGCCTTCACCACTGTCGGTAGCGACAGGTCCCTTCCTATTGTGGCTGCGAGCTCCTCCCTTTCGTCCGCCCAGGCCACACACTCCTGGAGTGTGTGCCCGGCAGTGTCTCGCTCGCAGCCACAGTGATGGCATCGTGCCGTGCGCTCCTTCTTTATTCGACACAGGTACTCACCGAAGCACCCATGTCCGGTGAGCACCTGTGTCATGCGGTAGGAAACACCCCCCTTGGCCCTGCCTAGCCATTGCTCCAGGCAGGGCCGGATGGCCCCGACGGTCCACTGTCCCGGCAGCCGCGGGTCTTGCAGCTTGCCGGACCAGCTCTCTATAAGTTGCCGTCGGGTGTGGGTCCTCAGTGCACGCCGGACACTCTCAGTGACGGCCGTTCCTTGCCTTTGTAGCCCGCGTGTACGCCTATATACCTCGGCGTACATGCGGACTAATAACTCTATAGGGGGTACTCCTGAGAGCACCCCCACGGCCGTCCAGCTTACAGTACGGAACCCCCGGCATATGCGGTTGGCCACCCGCCTTTGTAGTTGGTGCAAACATCTCTGAGTTTGCGGGTGGCCTCCACCTTTTCTGCTCATACGGGGGCTCCGTACATAATCATGGAATGTATGGTTCCGGCGTACAATCGGCGAACCCTTCCGTCCGGTCCCCCAAGGTTCGGCAGCAGCCGGCATAGCGCCATCGCTGCCTTGCCAACCCTCGGGGTCAATTGGCGGAAGTGCTCGCCAAAGGCCCATTTGCCATCCAAGTGGAGACCCAGGTACTTGATCTGGGTCCTCACCTCCACAGGGGTGTTTCCCACTAATATTCGGACTTTGGGGGGCGCCCCATGGGAGCCGTCGTGGAAAAAGACGGCCTCCGTTTTTTGGGGCGCCACCTTCAGCCCGATTCCACCTATTGTGCGCACGACGCGAGCCACAGCGATATTAACACGCGCTACTGCTTCCTCTCAGGAGTCTCCTTCGGCCATGACCAGTGTGTTATCCGCGTAGCAGATGACATCACAGCCAGAGGGGAGGGCTGTCCTCAGGGTCACGTCGTATGCGAGGTAGCACATAAGGGGGCCCAATACTGACCCCTGCGGAACCCCGCACGACACTTCGACCCTGTGCTCCTTGGCGTTTTGGTCCACGTAGACCAGGCTCCTGTCCCGAAAATAGTCCGAGATTATTGACACCAGGTAGGGGGGAACCCTGTGGTATCTTAGGGCATCCCCCACCCGGTGCCATGGCAGGGTGTTGAAGGCGTTCGAAATGTCTAGTGAGACCTCCAACAACACCCCGCCTTCCCTCACGACGGCCCCCGAGACCGAGCGGACACGCAAGATTGCGTCAATAGTTGACCGCCCGGCCCGGAAGCCGTACTGTCTATCATCCAGATTCGGACCATCCCGGGACAGGTGATGGACGAGGCGGGCAGCGATGATTCTTTCCAGAATCTTTCCCGCCTCGTTCAACAGACATATAGGTCTGTACGTCGAGGGCGAATCCCTAGGTTTACCTTCCTTAGGGATTAGGACTATAGTTGCCCTCTTCCACTCCTGGGGGAAGGAGCCCTCCCTGAGGCACTCATTGTATAAGTGCCTCATGGGCTCCACCAGCTCTCTAAAGGCGAGGGCCCAGATTCCTCCGTGGATGCCGTCCGGTCCAGGGGCTTTCCCCTTCTTAATTCTTTTGACGGCATCCCGGTGTACCTCCCTACAGGAAGTACGGTCCGCTCTTAGCACCCCTCGCAAGAGTATCCTCTTGCGAAGGGTGAGCCCTCTCACCACGACAAGGTGGCGGACAACGAGAGGGAACGATGACTGTCTACGAATTGTGTTCAAAAAATCTTCGTGTATCGTGTTACTGTAAGACGTCTCTTCTCGTTGCGCGCTTCTATTCGCGTAGATTGGCCGATCTTTCTTATTTAATAATTCAATAATTAGTACGTAAATCGCAAAACGGTAGAGGACTTTCCTATTCGGTTTAACTTACTTTACTTGCACACGACGATTGAGGCGACAATTACCGGACACCCTGTATATATATATGTATATATATATATACATATATATATATATATATATATATATATATATAATTTTACCGATCCCATCTTTTTTATACTATATCTTGTATAAATTTTATACAAACTAATTAATATAAATTTTACATAAATTTTTTAAAAACTACATACAATATTAAATTTATATAAAATTTATATACACTGTTCAATGCTGGTTTTATATATATAAACTATACACGTACACACGCACGCACGCACGATTTGGAATGGAATACCTCATATATTTACATATAATATACAGGGTGTCCCATAATTCGCGAATCACCTTTTATGGGCAGATAGAGCGTGTTAAACTGAATAGAAAATTCATGTATCATTTTGCGATATTCACAATAATTATTGAGTTATTTATTAAAATATCTAAACGAATAAGCAGGTAGAAAGCATTATTTGATCGAGAGACGGCGTCATGCAGCGAGCGGCGACCAGTGTAGAGCGCCGAAAAGTAAGATGATACTTTTGATACTAAGCGGCATATAACAAATAAGTCATCCGACATGCACACCCAGTCCGGCCTACCGCTTTCTACCCGCTCATTCGTTTAGATATTTTAGTCAATAACTCAATAATTATTGCGAATATCGCAAAATGATACAGGATTTTCCTATTCAGTTTAACACGCTCTATCTAACCATGAAAGGTAATTCGCGAATTATGGGACACGCTGTATATATATATATATATATATATATTATATATATATATATATATATATATATATATATATATACTTTAAATATATTTAAATTGTCCAATACCCAGCATATGTATTTTAAAGTTATATATTTACATAATCAATTATTAGAATATAACAGTATTTATATTTAAATGCGATTTTGTATTTTCTTTAATAATCTTATGATATATTATATTTCAAAATAATTTACCTTATTGTTATTATATCTGTCTATTATATCTGTGAGGACAGCATACATATTCTGTGCCAATGTCCGGCTCTGGCTAGAAAGAGATTCAGGATCTGGGGACAAAGTTTTCTTAAATCCCAAGAATTAGACAAAACAAGGGTGGTGGAACTCATAAGCCTAGTGGAGAACTCTGGGCTGAGTACACACCACCCAGTTTAAAGACAAGAGTGAGGAGACACAATGGATCTCGCCAGATCTAGGTGCCGTCGGGGGCCAAGTCATGGAACCACTCTCACTTACTATTTACTACTACTACTACTACTATTATATCTGTCACTTCATATATTATTGAAACAAATAATTTCTTCGCTGCTCGACGAGAAATCAAGAATTTTTAAGAATTCTTTTAAGGTGTAACGACATCTATAACCTTTTAAGTTGTCACACATAATTAGAGTATGTAGTGTACCTACTATTTACTTCCAAATCAATTTCTACCAATCTTTAAAACTAAAAATTTTATTGTGCAATAAGTTGACATATTCAGTTGATATTACATTTGTCGTAGAATAAATTTTTCAAACGTATTGCTTGGCTGTAGCATAGAAAAATTTTCGAATCTAGACATTTCTATTCTACATAGTCAATCAACATACTTGAAAAATAAAAAAACTATTAATCTCGGCTCGAATTATTGTGTTACAATAAAAATAAAATCTCGACGGCAATCGGAGCCTATGCGGATGACATGCACAAAATTAATAAATTAAAATGAGATCTCAAGTCAAACTCATTTATTAAATTCTAAACGTTTCGACCCACTTCGGGTCTTCTTCAGTAGAATCCGCAAATAAATTAAATATCATTCTCCTCCCTATTCAAACCGTCCGGCCGTCGGAGTGTCTCCCTAACGGTGACCATCGTCAGGAAGGAAGCGGAGCAGTGACTCCCTTACCAACACCCGACAGCAAAAACAGAGAGAAGACGATGCTACACGTGACACATCACTCTAACGATACTTGAAAAATTTGTCGTACAAATGTAATGATACACTAAGGCTGATAATAATAATATAAATAATAATAAATATAATAATATAACAATATAATAATAATATAATATAAATATAATAATAAATAATATAATAATATAAAAGAATTGGTATTTTAATCTTTAAAACTAAAAAATTAGTTGTGTAAATTGCTACGTTAATAATATACATATTTTTTATTAATAACGTAAAAAAATTAAATTAATAAAAATATTTAATTTTTATTTATTTTTACTATACTATTAGATTAAATTATTCTTGTGTAATAAATTTTTCTTTTATAAATGTTTGTGTCATACAATTACCTAAAGTCAATCGTCAAATAAAAATTGTTACAATTGTTAAAATTGTGATATAGTCAGTTGTGATATAATTTTGTATAAATTTAATCCATACATTTAATAAGGTTGAAATTTGACTAATCAAGATAAAGAAATTATAAGATTAAAATTTCTTTATCCTGATTGGTTAAATTCCAATTTTTAATCTTTAATCCATAATTTGATATAGGCTTAAAGATGATTTTAAATATAAGAAGATCTTAGACAACACTTATATGACAGTCTAAATCAAGTTTAATAACATCTATACTTTTAGAGCTGATCAATTATATAATCATTACATTCTTCAGAAGAATAGCTGTAATTGGCCAGTTTTAGAAATCATGTGTTATTAAACCTGACGTGTAAACATAGTCTTAAATATAAAAGCGAAATATAAATCTTAAGCCTTTTAATTAATAAAACAGACTTAAGGACCTATCTAGACAAATTTGTATGAATAATGTATAAGCATATACATCATATATAAGAAATTTGATTGGTCCATTGCTTTATGCATATGTTTATGAACTAATCTTTAGAAAAATTTTGTATGCATCTGTTTATGCTTTTATGCAAATTTGTCTGGATTAAGCGGGGAGCTCACACTTTTGCATAAGCGCATAAGCGTAAGCATAAGAATCTTGATTGGTCTATAAACGTATGCATAAGAAATTCAACCAATCGAATTTCTTATGCATATGCTTATGCGCTTATGCAAAAGTGTGTGCTCCCCGCTTAAACCCTAAAGGTTATCACACACATGCATAAAGAATTCGATTAATTGAATTTCTTATGTATTTGCTAATGGGCCAATCAATTTCTTTATGCATATTTTGGCCGTGTTCCGTTTCAACGCATAATGCGCATAATGCGTTTATTTTATATATAGTGCACGTAATATATAGTATACTATAGATAAATGCGCGTATATACGTGAAACGAAACGCGGCCTTTATGCGTTAAAGAAAAAGCGTGTACGATAGCTTTATGATCTATTGCACATGAATTGCATGTACATATACATATAAGACTTTATGAACCAATGAACATCGACAATACTCGATGTTCATTGGTCTATAAGATCTTATTTTATACATGTACAGCTTATGCAATTTATATGCAATAAGGTTGCCGCACACACTTTTTCATAACTCATAACGAACATATATAAGGGCACTGATTGGTCCATCAGCACATGCATAATGAAATTCAACCTATCATATTCTTTATACACTTACATTATATGTCATGCAAAAGTGTGTGCGGCGGCCTTTAATGCTATTGCACACAAATTGCATAAACTGCATATGCATAGCATAAGACCTTATGGACCAATGAACATCGAGCATGTGATTCAATGCTTGATGCTCATTGGTCCATAAGGTCTTATGCTATGCATATGCAGCTTATGCAATTTGTGTGCGATATCCTTTAGTCCTAATAACGATGGTTGCTATGTAAGGGTGCCGTCACATGAGGCGTAACTTGTGTACGCCTAACTTGCGGTAACTTACGCCGACCAATCACATCGTTTCATTTCCTCCGTTGATTGACCTCTGTGTAAGGCTCTGGAAGAGCGACGAGAGGCTTCCCGATAAGAAAGTGTCCGGGCGTCAGCGCCGAGACGTCGTTTGGATCAGAGCTTGGTGCGCTGATTGGTCGAGAGATGAGGCTGGCTTCTATGCTGGCCAGCACAGTCGAAAATTGCTCGTACGTGAGCTTAGAGTCGCCGATGACTTTGTAAAGATGACGCTTCATTGATTTAACGTTGGACTCCCAAATGCCCCCAAAGTTTGAAGCGCGGGGCGGGATGTAGCGCCACTCCACTCCGTCGGAGGCTACCGCAGCTGCCACAGCTTGCCCGGTGGCGGATGTCTCAGAAAAGAATCTGTGCAGCTCGGCTTCACTGCCCTTCAAGGTCGTGCCGTTGTCGCTGTATAAGACTTGGCAGAGACCGCGCCGAGCGACGAAGCGCCGGTAGGCAGCTAGAAAGGCGTCCGTCGTTAGGTCGGAGACTACTTCCAGGTGGATAGCCTTCACGACGAGGCACACAAATACGGCGACATATCCCTTGGAAGTCTTTATCCCTCGACCAGGTGAGGCCTTCAGCCAAAAGTAGCCGGCAGAGTCTACTTCAGAATGCGCAAACGGTACAGCGGGCTTCGTTCGAATGGCGAGACTGCTAACGACATTCGCGAATTACATGCGTGATCCAAACGACGTCTCGGCGCTGACGCCCGGACACTTTCTTATCGGAAAGCCTCTCGTCGCTCTTCCAGAGCCTTACACAGAGGTCAATCAACCTGGGCAACTATGTTCCGGCTGGCATCTGCTTCAGCTAATGCGAAACCACTTCTGGCGGCGATGGCGCTCGGAATACCTGTTTTAAATTCTGGTAGCGGCGCCATTTGCTGTTCGAGAGTGATAGCATTGTGACGGGTGCATGTGACACAGCTCCGCACGACGCGTCGGATCGTGGTGTTAGCACGCAGTATCTAGAATTTCTGCGACAAATAACTATGTATTAATCTGTAACCCCCATGAAGAGTGGAAATGTGAGCCTTTCGAATGAGGAGGATAGTGATGTGATGATTCTTAGAAAGAATGATGGGGTTGCGACCAACCACAGAGAGTCGCAGTCCGGAAGAGAATCCCAAGTCGAGGGAAGCGGCGACCCAGCAGCAGAGCGAGTCGACCGCCAAAATATAAATACCATAATAGCATTTAATTTTAAGTATTAGGTTAAGCTAATAGTCATAGTAAATTTTCCTTTTTGTATTGTTAAAGATTATTGATTTGTCAAATTAATTTTTAAAAATGACATAAGATAATATTAACTTAAAGAGTAATTATTTATTTTAAGATTTGCGAAATTTATTTATACAGTTGAAAATATGGTTGCTTTAAAAGTCTATTGAACACTTAAATTTATTACATATTTATCTTATGTATTGGGTTGTTCAAAAAGTCATTGCGTTTTTTTCCAATAGATAGCGCTGTCCACATTTATTTGTATCTGAGCGTGCCATGAATGTCAAATGTTTATGCACATTTTGTTGTTGACACTTAACCTAAAAACCAAAAAAAAAGTTGACGCAATTTAGTCGAGTTTTGTGCTTGCAATTGTAGTTTAAACATGGAGAATTTTGAAGAGCATATTCGCCATATTTTGCTTTATTACTTTAAAAAAGGGAAGAAAGCAACTGAAGCAAGGGAAGAGTTGCGTCAAGTTTACGGCAGAAATGTCATTGAAAAACGTCAGTGCCAGAACTGGTTCGCCCGATTCCGTGGTGGTGATTTTTCGGTTAAAGACGCTCATCGCTCCGGTAGGCCTTCCGAGATTGACGACGATAAAATCAAGGCATTGGTGCAAGCAAATAAGCATTCAACGGTTCGGGCGCTTGCTACCGCTCTAAAAGTGTCCATTGGAAGTGTTCATGGACATTTGAAATCGCTTGGTTTCGTGAAGAAGCTCGATATTTGGGTACCGCATGAGTTGAAAGAAATTCATCTGACAAAGCGTATGAACGTCTGCGATCAACTCACCAAACGCGAAGAAAACGATCCGTTCTTGAAGCGTATGATCACGGGCGACGAAAAATGGATTGTCTACAACAATGTGAGCCGAAAAAGGAGTTGGAGTAAGCGAGATGAAGCACCGGAAAGGCAAGCAAAGGCGGACATCCACCAAAAGAAGGTGATGCTGTTAATCTGGTGGGATTGGAAGGGACCAGTCTTCTATGAGCTGCTTCCACAGAATAAAACGATCAATTCCGATGTCTACTGTGAGCAGCTACAGAAATTAAGTAATGCCATCGCACAGAAACGTCCCGAGCTGATCAATCGTAAGGGTGTGGTGTTTCACCACGACGATGCGAGACCACACACAAGTTTGGTCACTCGGCAAAAATTATTGCAGCTTGGTTGGGATGTGTTGCCACATCCACCATATAGCCCAGACCTTGCGCCATCAGACTTCCATCTATTTCGCTCCTTGCAAAACTCCTTGAACGGTAAAACGTTTGCTTCTGAAGACCTCATCAAACAGCACCTTGACAAGTTTCTCGCAGAGAAAGATAGGAAGTTTTATGAACGCGGTATTATGAAATTGCCCGAGAGATGGCAAAAGGTCATTGAACAAAACGGCCAATATATTATTGATTAATGTTCATTACGTATATTAAATAAACGCACCTGAAAATCAAATGAAAAAAACGCAATAACTTTTTGAACAACCCAATATTTAATTATAATGAATGACAAATATTAAAAATATGTTTACAACTATTTGTAAATGCAGGAAGCATGTTATATACAATCAAACAAATAAAAAATATGTATTTTAGACATTTTTAGTTTAATTATGCACATTCAGAGAAAAATCATAAAAATCGGCAAAAATTAAGTATAGGTTTCCGAGCACAATAAAATACATTTGAATAACAAAGAGAAATGTAATTTTAACATCTTTATGTTATAAAAATCATTTTTCATAATTTTAGTCTTAATTTACGAAATATGGCAAAAGTACGTTCAAACAAACAAATGATATGTATTTCAAATATTTTAAGTTAAGTTACGTTGGTTTATTAAAGTTACTAGTCAAACATCACAAATAATGCATATTACAATTAAGGAGCATAAATAGCTGCGATTAAGATATCTAATAAAGCAACGCGAACTACAGTTTAATTACAATGAGAAATATTATTTTGTCAAAATGTTTGTGTAAATATAATATCACAAGTTAATTTAATTTAAGCTTACATATCGGTTTTGTTTATTATTCATAAAAACACAAATAAAATTACAAATAAATAAAATACTCAAAAATAACAATAAATAGGTTAAAATAGATAGTAAGGATATGTACAAAATATATTTATAATATAAAACAAGAAAAACCAAAAAACAAGAACTCTCAGAGAGTCGAGCTTAGCATACCACGAGCGCGTGAAGTCCTGGCGGGGCGGCGAAACGCAATTGGCTGGTGGGCCAAGAGTGGGGCGAGCGCCTCGGCGGCTATATAAGCCGGCGCCGAGAGAGCCCGAGAGTTCTATCTCCACCTAGAATTCACAAAGAGGACTTTCAGAAAAGATATTCTGGAATAACGCGGACAAAGACAATTCGGTAACAATTGCGGTAGTAACACGTCGATTAATCTAAATCACTGTACGCGATACGCGGCGATAAAAAGTATAACGAGATCGGCAGAACAAAAATTACCGTAACGAGCAATCGAATGTTAACGGGATTAAATTGTGACTCAGTGCGTGACCTGAAAAAAAATAAATATTTATATTTATCAAGGTTAAATCAAACGTGTAAAGTCACTTACCCGTCCTCGTCCTTCCAAGACGAATCAGTCCAGCGTAGTCCCACAGTCTACGGTGATATCCCAGATCACGAAAGTATCCCGAATCCCGCAAAGACTGAAAAAAAACAGACGTTAAAATCACAGCGTAGGAGATCCAGATCAAGGAATCATTGCCTCGACAAAGTCGGATCAGTCGGCGTGTCAAAGCGCACCAAACCAGAGGCGTGGCGACGACAAAGACGATCAAAGGACACATCCCGACCTGGACCAGCAGCTGTAAATCAACCTTGTTGTTTGGATGGTAAAACAACTGGCGACCACGTATATGGCGAAAGCGGGCAGCCTGAGGCCGTTATAAACTGGGTCCCAACCAAAACAAGGGATCGTACGGTCACAGGGTGCTTCTCGGATTCCGAGAGAAAGGAGTTCTGAAGTCTGCCGCCGACACGAATCAGGCCTTGAGTGTCGACAAAGGGCAGGAGTTTGCGAAGAGGACTGCTAGCTTGAACTTCCCCCTTTGAAGCGAGACGTTGAAACTCGTCCGGAAACGCCTCCATCTGCACCAGTCTGAACAGCGTCATCGAATCGAAGGATAGTTCCTGTGATGACAAAAACCCAGTGCGTCGATCAAATCTTGCCAGCTTCGAATTCAGCCGCCAGCGATGCACATAGGCAAGAATGGAGCACAATTTGTCAAAAAAGGAGAACTTAATCAGCCAATTCGAGAATGGAGAACCGAGTTGATTCAGCCAAATATTGACTCAATTGCGTGACTCCAACTCAGTGGTCTTAAGTTTAAAGTTAGAAGACCGTTCGGCTTGTGAAAGAGTCAGCCAGTGAGGACCTTTCCACCAGATTTCCGATTCCTGTAGCTGCCGCAGCGAGCACCCTCTCGTAGCCAGGTCCGCAGGATTGTGACTAGATTTGACGTGGCGCCAAGTAGCAGTTGGTAGGGATGTGGTGATTTCACTGACTCTGGTTACCACGTAGGTTTTCCATTTAGAAGGATGTGATTGTAGCCATGACAGAACTATCTGAGAATCGCACCAACAATGAATTTGTGTCGGTGGAGTCTCCAGTTGTGGAAGGATGGCGGTGATCAGCCGTGTCAGAAGAGACGCTCCACAAAGTTCGAGCTTAGGAAGGCTAACGACCTTCAGGGGTGCGACCTGGCCACAAGGAATCGAGATGACGATGTCATTGGTACTACGACGTAGATGGAGCCTGCGAAGGCGCGTTCGGACGCATCGCAAAAGCCGTGAAGATGCCACTCCACCGTTCTGCCAGTTCCCAGCCAACATCATTATGGCCTCGAGATCCATGAGTTCTGTCAGGTACGTGATCCAGGATTGTTTGAGTTCGCCTGTAACCTGAGCGTCTCAGTCCGCTCCTTGAAGCCACAGACATTGCAGCAGCAGTTTGGCCCGTATGACCACTGGAGAAACCCAGCCCACCGGGTCGAACAGTGTAGCAACCTGAGAGAGAATTGTGCATTTCGTTACTGCTGAGGTTGATGGTGGAAGCCGCACATCAAAATTGAAAGCATCCGAGTGGGGTAGCCATTTTAAGCCAAGTGTCGAAACCGTGCCGATCTCACTCAACTTCCTGTGCTGAAGCGGCTCAGCTGCGCCTAGAAGATCGACATGATTGGCAGCCCACTTATCCACAGCCATACCTAAAATACTGATAAGTTCAGTTTTTGCCGCTGCGGTTTCTTCGAGCGTGTCTCCCCCCGCCAAAAAATCATCCACATAGCGATTTTTTTCGAGCAACTTAGACCCGAGTGGAAGGCGATGCGCTTCCTTTTCTGCAAGATCTAGCAGACAAGCGTTAGCGTGGAAGGGGGCAGAGGCTGTACTGTAAGTCACCGTGAGCAAACGGTATGAAAGCAACGGCGATCCGGGCGAAAACCTCTAGCAGATGTGCTGCCAGTCTAAGTCCTCCGGGTGAACCAACATTTGTCGAAACATCTTCACCACGTCACAGGTGAACACATATCGGAAGAAACACCACCTCAGGAGCACGACCAGGAGGTCCTCTTGTAGCTTTGGACCAGCATGAAGAAAGGAATTAAGTAAAACTCCCCTGGCGTCCTTCTGCGAACCGTTGAAGACGATACGAATCTTGCCGCTGTCCCTCTTGAAGACAGGGTGGTGAGGCAGATAATAGAATTGTCTAGTGTTAGTCTCGTCCTCCGGGACCACTTCCATGTGGCCGAGGTCAATGTACTTGCGCATGAATGCGGAGTAAGCAGCTGCGACGTCGGGTTGCTTGACGACGTTCGAGACGGCCCATGCAAGCTCGAGCAGTCGAGTCGATGCCGGAGAATTGAGGTGTTCCGGAGAAGGGAAGCCGCACCACGTAGCGACCTTCTCGATTGCGAGAGCACGTTTTCCTGAAATGTTCAAGACATTGCTGGTCGCTTGGTGACAGTCGAGCCACCCGCGGGATCTCCTCCGTTTCCCAGAATTTTGCCACGGCTTCCGTGAGCTCGTGGTTAATCGAGATGTGATGCACTGATGCGGCATCCTCAGGGTCGTCATTCGGACCAGGGCTGCCTAAGAGAACCCAGCCGAAGACGGTCTCCTGTGCAACTGGAGCTTTAAGAGGATTGACAGCCTTCCGAATCCTTGGTAACAATGCGGCGCCAAAGACCGCTGAACTGAGGATGCAGTCTACTCTGCTAGGCACCCCAAAGTGAGGGTCGGCTAGCTGCAGGTCGTCAAAATGACTCCAACTTTCCCGAGGCTTGATCCGCCTCCTCGGCAAAAGATTGGAAACCCTTCTTAACATCAGCGCTGTAAACTCAAGAGAAAAATTAGTATCTCGCTGAGGGTGAGTCGGACTCGACTCTGAGCTACGGCATTGGTAGTGCCACCCGTGCCATTAACAATGACGTGAACGGGGTTGCGCTTCAGATTAAGCGCTTGGACAACATGTTCCGACATGATGCACTGCTCTGCACAAGAATCCAACAACACACGTGCAGTCATAGAAACCCCAGCCGCAGATTGCAAGGTGATCACGGCCGTTGCCAGAAGCTGGTCAGTACCGCAGAATCCACTGAAGATCTGATGAGAGCTGGAGGTAATCAGATGAGTATTGGCTTCTCCCGAAGATTGCGTTGTAGATCCGAAAGATCCATCCTGATGAAGTCGCGTGTAATGGAAGCCAGCGCACACGTAACAACGAACTGGAAAGTTACAATTATCAATCTTGTGACGATTGCTAAAACAGTTTGTGCAAAGACCCTTGCTAACAACAAGCTGTTTCCGCTTGCCTGGTGAGAGAGTGGCAAAACCCTTGCACTTATTGAGCGAGTGGGATCCTTGACATTGAATGCAGGAACCAAGGTCCTGAGACCTTGAAGAAGGCGATCGTGGAGAATTTGAAATCGTTGTATGAACTGCTGTGCGCCTTCTCTTTGATTGATTTCCAGACGAATTCTTATGCTGACCGCTGGAAAGCTTGATCTTGGAATCGGTTGCCGACTGACTTACGGTCTCAACCCTGTCCAGTGTCTGAATACGGTCTTCGAGAAACCTTTTAAAGAGATCAAACGTTGGGAAGGTTCCATCCTGGATAGTTTCGATCTGCTTCGCCCAATCCATGCGAGATGCAGGAGCTAGCTTAGATTCAATACATTGTATAAATACCATGTCCCAGTGTCAACGGGAAGTTTCAGCAACCTGAAGGCGTTGATGCTTTCATTAGTTGTGTTGAAAAGACTGGCTAAATGTGCGCTAGTCTCCTTGGTTGACAAAGGTAGCGTGAGCAGAGCATTAAAATGCGTGGAAAAGCGAAGGAAAATGTTGTTGTATCTGCTGCGAAGAGTTTCCCAGGCAGTAAGAAAATTCTCCCCCGTGACTTCAAGTCTCTTGAGCTTACTCTCAGCCTCTCCTTCTAAGGCATTCAGAAGGTGTTGAAATTTAATGACCGGAGTCATGTTCTGGTCATTTAAGACAAGCGCTTGAAACTTACTTTTGAAACTCTGCCACTCTTGCTGCGTTCCGTTAATTTTTGGAAGCTTGACACGTTCCAATGCGGACTGTGATGATAAAAATATTGGAGCAGTCCGATCTGACGATCTAGAGTCTGGCACTGACAGGGAGAGCGCGGCGATACGTTCCGACAGCCAGGACTCAGCCGACAGATAGGCGGACCTTCCCGACTCGTACAAGTTCTCCTTGAAATAGGTGCGACTCTTGAGTTCTTCTCCGAAGGGATAAAGATCATAATCTCTCGTTTGAAACGCATTCCAATAATCCTGGAGAAGTTTGCGGCGAGCCTCATAATCGCTCAAGATCATGTCCTTTACTGCCTTCTGCTTAGACGTGTTTGTTTGAAAATTCACGATCAATTCGTGATCTCGCCTTTGACGCGACAGGAGTTCTTCGACGGTCTTATCGCCAGGCATGATGCAGAGATCAAGACGCATGCGGTGAGTGAGCGAGTCAGCTGTGCGAGGCAGATGGATGTATGAAGCGTAAACCGATAGCGTCTCTCGCCGTGCCGATCCCCTCTTCCTCTCTCCCGCGTCACTGCTCCCGCGCGCTGCTCGTGTCTCACGATGTTAGATGGGGAGAGGGTGTGCTCGCGGATGATGTCCACGTTTCAACGCCTCCTGGTTGACGCGCCGAGTTAAGTCTGCCGGGGGGGGGGGGGAGGGGGACGATACGCCTCCTGTAGAGTCGTTACAAGCCCGATAAGTCTATTTACTCGCATTAACACAGCGACTGGTCAAGAGCATGACCTGGAGACAATCTCGTGGTGATCGAGATGGCAGCGCTCTAAGTCTCGGTTCAATGCACGTGCACTTGCAAGCCCGCACGCACCCTCGAACACGATGTATAAAGAAAAGGTTCACAAAATGACCAAGATGTCCGCCGTATGCCGTTTCGGTAGCCAAAATGGTGTGAAATGCCACGTGGCAAAAGGACCGGCTTTTCTCAATCGTCCTCGCTTGGATTTCCAACGCCGTTGGAAATCCGGCTCGAAGGACCAAAAATATGAATGCGCGATTTCCTTTTGTTGGAAGTCGGCAACATGTGCGTTTAAAACTGCAAGGGTTTAAGTGTAATAGTAGGCAGCCGAGGAACGAGGAAAAATAGTACCGGAAAACGAACAGCACTCGCGTGTATCTGCGTGAACTGCAGTTTATTTAATTCTTGGCAAATAAACACTTAATTAACAAAACTAATACTAATATAATTGAAATCGCGTCGTGCTTGAAATCGACTGAAAATCGCTTGCGACGGTTCAAGAAAATTGTTAGACTAATATATATTGACGAGATTAATTCGACTAGATCGGGCTAAGGACTAGGCGAGACTGGTAACGACATTCGCGAATTACATGCGTGCGAGGCGAAAAAACTAGAAATTCGTACAGTCTGTCCTAATGGGCCATCTATAGGCACTCCTGATTACTCGCATCATTGAATCGGAGCAATCAGCCGGCGTGTATCGACCGACATATATTCTCGGCAGCATTTTGCGCGAACATATAAAAATCATATAAAAATGATTTTTGAAAAATCATCTAATAATAATTTTTACATCAGAGCGATTACAGATGGTTGTTATAAATTGTCTGTTTTAATAACATGTAATAGAGAATTTGAAGATAATTTCACTTACGGCTCACCAATTAAAGTAATAGGAAAAATGCAAGTACCTGAAGATAAACCTCCATATCTTTCAGTTTTGTCAGTAGAAAATGTGCAATTATTGACGGCAAAAAAATGTCATTTTTGCAAACCTTAAAAGGATATCATCCTATTTCATAAATTTTAACAAAATTATTTTTTTTACGAAGAGACAATTTGATTTTAAAAATACAAATATTTTACATATTTAAAGTAATAAATAACATATTTTAAATACTTTAAATATTTACAATAAGTAACATTATATTTTAAATATTTAGCATTATTATACGTATTATTATATGTATTTTATATTAAATATTTAATATTACTATGTTTTACTTTCTCGTTCTTATTTGCAAATAATATATATATATATATATATATGTGTATATATATATTGATAAAATGTTACACACACACAAATAAAATTCAGAAAAAGAATAAATAAATAATCTTCAATTAAATAATTATCTCCATAATTTTATCTTATTTAAATTCTGAATATCTTTCTAGCTAATATGCGACTATAAAAAGTTATTCATTATATTATATTATACTTATATTTTTCAGAGTATCAATAATACAGTCATAAAATGTAATTTCTTTCATTACTTGAATAATGACATAATATGTTATTTCGCTATAATAAAAAAAATTATTTTATTAAAATAAAGAAATATTTAATTAAATAAAATTAAAATATATAAATTAATAAAAATTAAAAATTATAAGTTATTGCTAAAATTATAATTTTACTATAAATATAAAATTATAAAAACTATCAATATTTGTAATATTTAAAAGACGTATTTTTTGTATTTTACATTCTAAATTGTAGTTAAAATTATATATATAATAATTCTACTTAATTTATAACGATACAGCCCGCGCCGACGATACGAAAACACCCGATAAATAGCGCGGAGAAGGACGTTCGAATAATAATTTCCCCCACGATCCGTACTAATTAAAAAGATATCGAAAGATCACGACGACAGACGGAAAATCCCGAACGTACACGAACGGCCGTATAAAAAGACCGGGAAAAATCGAAACGAGACATTCCGCTCCGTACCGTCTTAGGACGTCTACCGCTTCGGAAAAACGCCAAGACAAACTAGAAAAAAGAGATCGGGGGTGCCCTGTCTCGTGTGGGTGCGTTCTCACTTACTAAGCTGCTCCGAGCGTTTCCTCTCTGAGCCCGCTCCTTGCATTATCCTCCTACACGATCGGCCAAGAAAACCAGAGTTTGGGCGTTCTCCGCCTCTGTCGGGAGCTTCCGCGGCCGATCGCCTATTCCGACCAGAAAATCATAACAGAATCCCCGCGACGCGGATACTCCGAAATAAACATCAATTTCACCGAAGGAAAACCCGAGCGTCAACTCTCTCATCCGGCCGCGAGAGAGAGAGAGAGAGAGAGAGAGAGAGAGAGAGAGAGAGAGAGAGAGAGAGCGGATACGCAACAATAACAACACGGGACCACACCGCGCCCCGGACCGCGCCGCGCCGACAATCGAATATAAACACGACCGTGAGGCTTTAAAGGGCCGTGCCTTTAAAGTTCCGAATTACGATCGCGACGCCAAATAAAGATATTATTTCTGCCGTGTATTGCATGCCACGGAAATTATAATCGGCGCATCTGTTGCAGCATCGATACACAACTACGACGCCGACACATACCGCCAACCGGACCCGCGCCGATCAATCACACACGCATTCATTTTCATACACAAATACACACGTCACACCTTTGTAAAATCATCCACGCCGTCACACACACCGCGATATACATATATTACGCGACACGCACACACCCACACCTACACACACACACTTGTAAATAGCACACAAAAATAAACATTTTGTTAAATCTATACCCCGTGTCGCACGCTTCTTGAATTTAACCCTTTCTCGAACCTTGTGATCCCGATTGAGCGATCCGGCCGCACCGGGAAAGCGGTCCGTTATAAATTATTTTAGTTGTAATTACGTATAATCAAATTAAATAAATAGTAAATAAATGTGAACAATTATGTGTGTAAAATATGATGTATTTATTGATAAAATGCTACAAATCTTTGATAAAATTTCAAAAAATATATAATTAATTTTTAATTAAATAATTATTTATCATACGCGCGTACATACGCACGCGCACACAAACAAATACAAACACATATACACACACATACACACACATGTACGTACACACGCACAGTATAAAATTAAAATATCTATATTGATTCAAATTTTAAGTTATAAATTATTGCTAAAATTATTGATTAAATTATGCTAAAGTCATAAAATTATTATAAATTATTATAAAATTATAAAAAAATGTTAATATTTTAAATATTTTTTTAAATACTAAAAGATTATCATTTTCTACATTGTTTTTACGTTCTTATTTGTAGTTAAGATTATATAATATCTTATTTGTAGTTAACATTATATAATAATTATAGTTATAGTTAATTATTTTTAATTCAAAATTGCAAGCTGTCAAACGAACATTGCATCGCTCATCGTCACGCACTTCACGTCAACTTGCCTCGCGAGATCGATCGCGTCGCCACGACCAATCACGATCGGAATAAAGCGGCAACAATGGGATCGCGATTTTCGGCAAACTTCCTGGTATCACAGAGATTTTACTGTAGGGATTCTTGTAGGTTATCTCAAGAGCTTTCCAAAACTCTGTAATAAAGTATTTTTTCATTGAGTACTTTTTGAGTTATAAATGTTTAAAATTAACAATTTTTTGACATAAAATGTAAAATATTAATACTTTTTTGCACATAATAATGAGACCAATCAACTGGTATAAAGAAAACATATAATTCTTTTAAAAATGTAATATTCAACTTGCAGCTGCATACTTTTTTATAAGCAACTATGTGTTTTTTTTACACCAATTGATTGGTCTTATTATTCCGTCCAAAAAGTATTAAGGTATGATTACTGAAAACTGAATATATTTTACGAGATATTTGTTTTATGTCAAAAAATTGTTAACTTCAAACTTTTATAACTCAAAAAATACTCTATAAAAAAAGACTTTAGGGGTTTCGAAAGTATTTAAAATAAGCTACAAGAATATGCAATGAAAAATAGGTACTTTCATTTAAGAAATTGAAGTTGACCTTTATGTAACCTTCAAATGATTTTCCATGGTCAAATAAATGGCATCATCTTATATCTACTTTCGAGTCAAACAACTGTTATTTAAAACATTTTTTTGTATTTTTCATAGTTTTCGAGATATTTTCGTGAGGCATTTAAAATGGGACATCCTGTATACAGGGCATTTCTAGATTAAAGACGGAATATTGAATTGTCGGGATTTCGGTTTGTCAAAATATTGAATTGTCGGTATTTTGGTTTGTCGGGATATTAAATTGTCGCCGGTATTTTGGTTTGTCGAGATTTTGATTTGTCGATATTTTGGTTTGGCTGGATTTCTGTTTGTTGGGATTATGATTTGTTGGAACAGTTATTTAAAATAGAATTATGTATAAAATTAAATAAATCATAAAACAAGATCAGACAATGGCGCGCACATAGCGCGCGCTTTCGTTGGCCTAGTGTCTTAAATTTTCGCATAGCTTAGGGAAATCGGCTCCTAGATATAAAAAAATATGAGTTTTAAATTATTAATATCCCAGATATAATATAAGATTTGTAATACCTCAGATCCATGTTTATAATTTTTCTTCATTCGTATCACGGAGGATATGCACACGAGATAAGAGAGCGATAAATATATGACGAATAAACGTGCAATTTCAGAAGAAATGCATTAGTAAGTTTTACAATAACTGTTCGATAGCAGAGCGAAAACGCGAGCGATAAGTTTCAAGAGAGAAGTGCGCGACAAGGAAAGGGACGCTTTCGAAATAGCGATTAATTAGAGAGTCGATTTTTAGACACATACAATGTATATTTAAGACGGACACTATTTACAGGCTATTTACACTGGTTAAATAAACCGTGGTTTAACACGTGCATCCGCGAGCTACGGAGAAGGCGTTGCGTTAATTGCTGGCTAAACGCGAGCTACGTAAAGTCAAAAACGCGCCGAAATCGTACTTGCACTTGCGACAGATATGCGTCTAATTCTAAGAGCGACTATATGCCGGTCGATCTCGGGGTGCCCTTTTATAGCAACGTTTTTCGAGAGGATTCTAGATGCTTTTAGAATAACATGTTATTATTTTAGAATTATCTCGAAGGACATTAGCGTATTATTTTTCGTAGACAGACTGTTGTTGTTTACAGTTCTCCTATTAGCGCTTGCTATAGGCGCTTTGGACTGTATACGCGTGGTGTAGCGATTGGCAAAAATAATCCGCGGTAATTTTGCCTAAATTCGACTTGCACTAGGGCGTTTTTAAACAATAACTTTGTCATTACTTATCACAACAATGTTTCATTAAAGATTTGCACGATTAGCAACGAAACATTTAATACAAATATATGATCACAAGTTTGAAAATCCGCTATCTAAATATCTTTTGTGCAACCGGCGCGCGAAAAGTCGCCCTTTACGCACATGATGGGATTTTAGAAAGGACTCCCTTTCTACGCACGGTCACACAAAATATCGTAGCCAAACGTACGGGTCATAAATCGGCCAATCGTGCGGATTGTTACACTCGGCTTTGCCTTGTGCGCCAAACTTCCGCACTCTCGGCCGATTTACGATTCCTCGCACTTGTTAGCTAATATAATAAATATTAATATTATAATACTATAAATATTAATATTATAATAATCAATAAAATAAATCAAAAATTAAAAAGAAATAAAATAAATATTACATTCAGCTCGAGTATGTTGAAAATACTATTATTATATAATTAGGTCAATTAAAACGAGCAATCATTAATTAAGTCATCAACATACAAAAAAGGATTCTCCTGTGTTTTTTACTGTGCCTTACTTACCGAATGCTACAGAACAATTGATAGGTATTACAAAAAAAGTTGACACTAAACTCTCTTACGTAAGCATGAATAAATTAGGTAAATTTATAAAAACACATAAAGACAAAATACCTAAAGGAGCGAATACGAATGTAGTTTATAAAATTAACTGTAAAAACTGTGATGCCTCATATGTGGGTCAAACTAGCAGAAAACTGAATACTAGGATAACTGAACATAAAAAACACATTAACAGAAAGTGTTCCAATAAATCAGTTGTTACTGATCATAGATTAGAGTTCTCCCATGAATTTGATTGGGGTGAAGTAAAAATTTTAGATAAAGAACCATATTATAATAAAAGACTTATATCAGAAATGTTATATATAAAAAGACAAACTAATGGATTGAATCTACAAAATGACACTGAATTTTTGCCTGATATATACAATAATGTTATAGATTCTTTACCAAAATTGCCAAGGTTTGTAAACAGACCTTGATATGTATAATAAAGGTGAAACACCAAGTACTGCCTCATTTGGGATTGAGAGTTGAGTCGGTAAAAACGTTCTGTCTTTAGTAAACTTTTGTCTTTAGAAAAAACTGTGTCTATAAGATTTCGTATCTGATACTTGAAACTTCTATAAAATAATCACCAATTTTGTTTGAGTGAGTGTACAGTGCATTTTATTTGTCAAAAGTATAGTGAATAATTGGATATTATTTATTTAGATTTCCATTTAATGTCTAACAACATTTCAATATGATGATTCAATCAAGATATCTCCCTTGACCAATAAATTAGGAGGCCTATACACATAGTGATTACACGGCACGGTCGCTCGATCTCAGTATGTATCAACAATTTGCACTTGTCACACGCGATGACTTGTTTAGAAACATATGTAACGAGACAAAAAACTGACTTTTTATTATCTTGACATCGTTAATTGCCGTCTTTAATGTTCAATATTACATTTCAATTTATATAATATTTGTATTGCGCTGAGGAAGGCTCGAAATGTCAGCCGAAACGTTCGCTTTAATGTGTATTTCTTATGTATTTATTATTTCGTTTAAATGTGAATAAATGATCACTTCTTATTTATTTCTCGTTCCGTTCAAATGAAGTTTTTTAATATCAACTGACAACTTTATTATGTTTAATAGCTCTTATAGCCCTTCTTTGTTTACAATTATTAATTTAACAGAGCTAATTAATATTTTTAATCAAAATTTAACATACAAGACTTTGGAACTGAGCCATGAGGTTAAACAAAAAACCAAACGAAAGATAAAATTTCTTGTTTTTCCGTATGTCATCACATTATCTTACCCAGATAGCCACAGTAATTATTTTAACATCAAAATGATGTCATAACATTATCTTACCCAGATAGCCACAGTAATTATTATGACATCATTTTGATGTCAAAATAATTACTGTGGCTATCTGGGTAATATCAATGTGATGAATTTACCCAGATAGCCACAGTAATTATTTTGACATCAAAATGATGTCATAATAATTACTGTGGCTATCTGGGTAAGATAATGTTATGACATCATTTTGATGTTAAAATAATTACTGTGGCTATCTGGGTAAGATAATGTGATGACATACGGAAAAACAAGAAATTTTATCTTTCGTTTGGTTTTTTGTTTAACCTCATGGCTCAGTTCCAAAGTCTTGTATGTTAAATTTTGATTAAAAATAGTAATTAGCTCTGTTAAATTAATAATTGTAAACAAAGAAGGGCTATAAGAGCTATTAAACATAACAAAGTTGTCAGTTGATATTAAAAAACTTCATTTGAACGGAACGAGAAATAAATAAGAAGTGATCATTTATTCACATTTAAACGAAATAATAAATACATAAGAAATACACATTAAAGCGATGTCATCAAAATGATGTCATAATAATTACTGTGGCTATCTGGGTATATAAACTATTACTAATTTTTTCTGTCATAATTGTCAAAACTGTGTAAGAGACCTGACTTGAAGGGATCATCTTCCAATTCCAACGTTTGACGACGTGGAAATCGTTGTTCCTTAGTTTTGCCGTTAAATATAATGATACAATCTTATTCAATTGGTTATATAATAAAAAAATTTTACATTACATCAATAGTATAAAACTAATCACGTCAAATTGTGGTTTACATAAGAAAACTTCTCAACCAGTTAAATTTTCACATAGGCACTCATACCTGTCAACTATGATCCTATTAGTATTAAAATTGAAGCCAATAAATTTGAGATGACTGACCATCTATTGTCTATTACAAACAAAAAATTTGTTAATCTAACTGATACCAACATCCCGACATCGGTTTCCAATTTTTTACAATTAGGGAGTAATTTTGGACTTCCCATTATTAATAAAAAAACAGTAATTCGCGAATTCATCAAAGACATTAAAAGCAATGGAAAACGTAATAACAATCAATTTAACAGGAATTTGAAACTTTGCCATCTCACAGTTTTCAACTTTCTTAAACACTAACCATAAAAAAGATATGTTGCAACAAAAATTGATTCAATGAAAAAAAAAATTGATAATTTCTGCCAAAAAAATCCGAATGTAATATTCACACGTGCAGACAAAGGCAATGTCACGGTGGATAGGGCTTATTATTTGAACAAAGTTGAAAGCTTGTTGAAGGACAAGAACACATACATTGTGATAGACAAAAACCCTTCTTTAAAAATTGAAAAAGAATTAAATAGCATGTTGAAAGGATGGATCATTATGGGGTAAATTACAAAAAAAGATTATTTAAAATTATCTTCCAGTAATTCCCTCTTACCTAAAGCGTACGGTTTGCTTAAAATTCACAAAGAAGGCACACCATTCAGAATTATCGTCTCATCAATCAACACAGCATTATATTAATTAGCTTCCTACTCACATAGAACAATACATTCCTGTCTTCCGAAAGCTAAAAGTCACGTAGCTAATAGTTTTGACATGGCAAACATACTGTCGGGTAAAATGATAAAAAATGACGAAGTTTTAGTTTCTTTTGATGTTATTTCTCTATTCACTAATGTTCCGATAGATATGGCGATTGATAGTATTGTGAATAGATGGGAATATATAGGTAAATTCTCTTTATTACCACAGGATAAATTTATAAAAGCGATAAGATTTGTTTTATCGTCGATGTAGTGGCGATGAGATATGCGAATCGTGCACGACTTATATGTATGCGAACCCGATCATAATAAACAAAGCGTTATAATGTACACGTACGGATTCTCCGACGTGCGGGCGGTCAACGGCATTATACAAATACGTCACGAGAATATCAATATGTATATCGGCTCGGCGGCGCGATCAAGTAAACGATGCGATCCGCGTTACATCTAAGGATGCCGAAACACAGGACAGGGCCAACGTAATTGGCCGAAGACAAACCAATAGTTTTAAACATGCGGTCAGGCGGGCTGATGAGGCGTCATTAGAATAAGCAAGAGAAGGGATAGCGGACCCTAGAAGAAAGGGAACGATTGTCTGTGCGGGTTTCTTATATATCATTGCATGATCTGATATCATACGTTTCTTGTATTATACGTTAATTTATCATCACTCGCAAAATTCCAAGAGTAAATAAGTTTCGTGCAACGGTGTCGTTCCAGATGATTTTCGTGCCGAACACGAAAGGCAAGCGACATCCGTATATAATATGTGAATTTCTTTTCAATAAATGGATTTTTTATGCCGCGCAGGCTTTTTCCCACCAAAGGTGTAGTTTAATTTCTCTGTAAACTCTAAATACTAAATCCCGAAAAAAGGAAAAACAAAAGAACGGTGAGACTTTTGAACCGCAAGAGTTTTTACCATACAAATTGGTGTCAGAAGTATCGGATGCGAAACCACGACCACATTGACGAGAAATCTCTATCATCAGCCGTTCTCAGACTCGCCACCCCCAGCATCATCATATCGCTGCCGAAGGTCAACAGAACCAAAAAATAAGTACTCAATACATATTTTACACACGAGCATTTTTGCATTATTCCTTCAGTAAACGTACTTTCTTGCATGAATATTTGCATTGTTCGTTTGTTATACGTTTCATGTGAAATATATTTTCTACGAGTATATTACATATAGATTTGCTATTATCAGTCGCATCAGCGATTTTATACGATACTTATAATTAAGAGGCATTACGTGTTTGTCTCACAGGCGACGACAAAGGACATCGCGCCCGCAAGTCGATACAGGTTCGTGCGTGTTTACCATAACAGCTATAAAAACGCCGAATCGACGTAGCGGCTATTACTCTTTGTTCTCGCGCGTTCTTTGTAACAAGTCAGTAAAATGACGGAACGCGTGAAGATAATAAATCGAAAACGTATTACGTTAAAAACGCAGATAACCAACCTGGAAAAAATTCTTGCGGAAGCAAAACTTAAACCCGCAAATATAAAGGCGCGTTTCTCCCGCATAAAAGAATTGTTTACCGCGTACGAGGATTTACATGATAAGCTCGCGCTATTAATTAAGTCAGATAATGATGCTCTCTTAGAATTCGACGATATACAAGATCGTTATTACGCGCTTGTCGCGAAATTTGAGTCGCTTTATCCGTCGACAAATACGCAACGCGCAAATGAATTAAATACTACAGCATTAATAATCGACCAAGGTACGCGTCGACTTCCGCATGCCGATTTATCTAAATTTGATGGCGATTTTGGCAAATGGTTATCTTTTAAAAATACATTTGACGCGATGATTGATTCGTGTACCGATATGACCAATTTACAGAAATTCGCTTATCTCAAGGGCTGTTTACAGGGCGACGCGTTAAATAAAATCTCTATTTACGACGTAAGCGAAGAAAATTATAAAACAGCTTGGAAATTAATGCTCGATTCATACGACAAACCACGCATTTTAATCGTTAACTATCTCGATTCGATATTAAATTTGCCGGTACAAACGAGGGTCACACATAAGGGTCTATCAAAACTCGTCGACGACATGCGTCAGCATGTAAACATGCTCGCAACATTAAATATAGAACTCGGCGAACATTTATTAGTTCGAATACTGGAACGGGCATTACCGAATTACACTCGTGCGAAATGGGAAGAAACGCTTAATTCAAATTTAACACCGACGCTCGATCAAATTTACAAATTTATTTCGGAAATTGCATATTGTTGGTATTTATTTGAATGAGATAAATCACACGTTAAATCGGAAGAAATCAAAAGACCATTCGGCGGAAAAGATTTTAAAGCATCAAAAATGCAAAGGACAAATCAAGGCGCGCGTACATTAATGACTAAAACATCAACAAATAATGCGAGTTGTCCGCTGTGCAAAAGAGAGATGCATTACGTATACAAGTGTCCCGAATTCATGAAAATGTCGATACGACAACGTCAAGATTTCGCGAAAAGGACATTGTTGTGCAGAAATTGTTTGCGTACACGTCACGGCAAATGCTCATTTTCACATTGCAGAAAATGTTCGAAATTTCATAATACCCTTTTACACGAGAAATTCGCCAAGTCGGAAACGACATCAACCAAATTTAAGAAAGACGGCGCGTCTGACAACATTGCGGAGATAAAAACCGAATCGGCATGACGAGACGTAATCGCTCATAGCTTTACGGCGCAAACTTTACAATCGGAATTAATATTAAGCGCACAAATACGAATTAAAGATGCAAGCGGTAATTTCGTAACATGCCGTGCATTATTAGACACGTGCTCCACGGCACATTTTATTACGACAGATCTTGCAACAAAATTGAAATTATCGATACGTTCATGCGTTCTTCCTGTAGGCGCGATCGATAACATAAATACGTTTGCCAGAGGCATTGTCAAGTGCACATTCTATTCACGGTTTAACAACTTTAACAAAACTCTTGAGTTTTTAGTGATTCCTAAAATTTCCGATAGAACTCCAAACGAAACGTTTCCTCGCAAATCAATTAACATACCGCGAAATATATATTTGGCTGATCCACAATTCTATCTGCCACAAAAAATCGACATGCTTATCGGCTCGGGAGCCACAATGTCGTTATTATCAATCGGACAAATTGATTTATCACGCGACGGTCTTGATCTGTTTCTACAGAAAACACAGCTCGGATGGACAATCGCTGGCGGAACGGCAAAAACCATAAACGGCAATCGAGGGTTTTGTCAATTAACTGAATTAAAAAGACAAATTGAAAAATTTTGGCTGCTCGACGACGCGAACGCTTGTCAAATCAAAACGATAGAAAATAACGAATGCGAAATGCACTTCGTGAAAAACGTTACACGCGATAGTTCAGGACGCTACACGGTTTGTCTATCATTTCGTATACAGAATCCCGATTTCGGAAATTCTCAATCAATAGCGCTACGACGTTTCGTTGGAATACGAAAGAGACTCGATTCTGATCCAGAACTCAAACGCGATTATTATCAAATCATAAACGAATACATCAAATTAGGTCATATATCGCGAGTTACCGACGAATCTCTCAGCGGTTATTATCTTTCGCATCATGCAGTCATAAAGGCCACAAGCGCAACTACAAAAACGCGAGTAGTTTTCGATGCCTCCGCGAAATCGAATAAAGGCATTTCCTTAAACAATACTTTGATGGTCGGTCTGACCATTCAATTAAAATTATTCAAACATCTCGTGCGTTTTTGTACGTTCAAATACGTATTGACGGCCGACATAGCTAAGATATATCGACAAGTCTGGATATATCCGGACGAACGTTGTTGGCGTCTCGCCGTGTAAATTTTCGCCGGTTGGAGGACTGCCGGTGGATTGCGCGGATTAGAGGGTGGAGAATCAGACGAGCACTGTACACGACACTGACTGTACTAGTTTCTTTATTCTCGGCATGCGAATCCGTGCCGTTAATAGACACAGAAGTCACAAAATTACAATAAAAAAACAAGGGTATATCGCTATATATCTCGGTTGGCCGATGCGTACGGTACCGCTCGTCGTGCCAGACTATACTGACTCTTCGAGCCGCGAAGAGGAATGTCGAGAGCCTCCTTCCCTCGCTTCGAGCTCCTCGATCTACCCGATCGCGAGAGAAAGGAGCCCGCAGCCCTCGCAAACATTGCCGAA
Organism: Nylanderia fulva; assembly: GCF_048542155.1. NCBI lineage: Eukaryota > Metazoa > Arthropoda > Insecta > Hymenoptera > Formicidae > Nylanderia > Nylanderia fulva. The sequence goes on from NW_028189644.1 coordinate 84,431, forward strand.
AAATGACCATAAAAGGCAATCGCCGGCGATGTGTACCGATCACCAAAAAATTGTTTTGATGGCTCGGGACGCGAACCTTCCGGAAGCATCGCGGTCACCGAGCCAACGACGTCTAGGGTGCCAGCGGTGTCCCGCCGACACTTCAACATTCCGCCCGCCTCGTCGAAATAGAAACGCTCGCCGCCCGCCGTACGACACTCGCTTGAAGTCCAGGCGTCCTGTATGTTCCTGTAGGCTCGATATGTTCTAGTGGTCCGGGGCGACCGGGAGCGGGCAGATCTTCGCGATTGGTCGCGTGAGCCGTGTCGATCCCTGGCGAAAATAAGAAGTTTTATAAAGCGTAGACAACCATTTGATGAGTTTTCTGAGAGTTTAAAGCGTTGACAACCGTTTAATAAGAGTTTTTTGAGAGTTTATACGTTTTCAAACTTTGTAAGAACGTTTACATAACGCTATTAGATTTTGAATGCTTTCTGAACACTTATCAAACGCTGTATATAACGTTTCATTAAAGTTTTGCAATGCTGAGGCAACGTTTTTCAGAGCACGTTCAGTAAACGTTGATACACCTTCACGAAGAGAGTTTGCTGTCAGACTTTTCAAACGTTTAGCAAACGCTTTTTCCAATGCCGTAAGACAAACGTTTTCTCTTCGTTTATCAAACGTTTTTTTCAGTATGGCGAATTGTAGGACGTTTACGAAAACGGTTTGGGAACGTCTAAAAAACGCTTTTCCTAACGCTGGAACACGAGCGTTTCCTCTCTATTTAGCAAACGTTCTTCCAATGCGACAAATTGTAGAGCGTTTATGCAAACTGTTTAGAAACGTCTAAAAAACACTTTTATGAAGGACGTTTATAAATGTTCTGATAATGCTGTAGATATATAGCCCCTTATTGTGTTCATTTGCTGTTTGAAATATAATTGCGTAGCTCATGCCAGTACGGCTTGAATTTTTTATGATAACGACGTCTCTTTTAATGTTTCATCTAATAAAATTAATTAATTAATAACTGGCGTTCGGAACTCGAAAGTTCATTGCCGCAAATACCAGATCTCGCCAATGTTCCCGTCCCTGAGCAAGATCCTTCCATTCGCGTCCCTCGTACCCCATTTCGTTAAGATCCATTCTAATATTATCTTCCCACCTACGTCTTGGTCTACCCAATGGTCTTTTCCCATTAGGTTTACCAATTAGTATTTTATATGCGGTTCGATCCTCACTCATACGCGCCACGTGGCCTGCCCATCTTAATCGGCTTGATTTTATGACGTTAATTATATCTGGACTATTGTATAATCGATGTAATTCTACGTTATGCAGTTTTCTCCATTCGCCCGTCTCCTCATCGCGCTTCGCACCCATGATTTTTCGAAGTATTTTATTCTTGGATACTCTAAATTTTTTCTCGTCTTTTAACGTAAGTGACCACGTTTCGCTGCCATAAAGGACTACCGGTAAAATAATCGTTCTGTAAATTCTAATTTTTAAACGCTTAGACAACACTCGCGATCCGAGTAATTTATTAACTGAATAGAAGCAAGCATTCCCCAAATTAATTCTTTTCTTAAGCTCTTCTCTTATTTCATTAGTTTGGTTTAAAATCGAACCCAAATACTTAAAACTGCTGACCCGCTCAAACATTTTATCTCGAATGACCAAGCTTCCGCAATTATGAATACTCTGGATTCTATCAGTGACCATATATTTAGTTTTTTCAACGCTTACTTGCAACCCAAATTCTTTTGTTTTATCTACAATAATAAAGTTTTAGTGTTATCAATTAATGTTACTTTATTATCTCCAAGCAAAGCAATATCGTCCGCATATGTTAATAGCTGTGTTATACCGTTTAACCGCAGACCATTTTCACTTTTCTGCATTTCTTTAATAGCATATTCCAATACTAAATTAAACAAAAGAGGTGACAATGCATTCCCTTGCTTTAATCCGCTATGAATGTTAAAAGTTTTCGATATTTGATTACCTATTTTTACTCTACCTCTAGAATCTTTTAAACAGATTTAAACCATGCTAACCAATTTTTTAGGAATCCCCAGCCGAATTAAAATTTCAAACATTTTTTCCCGTTTAATCGAATCATACGCTTTTTTGAAATCAATAAAAAGTTGATATACCGGTTGACCAAATTCTCATTTTTTCTCCAAGATTTGCCGAATAGTAAAGATTTGATCTGTAGTCGATCTATTTCTTCTAAAACCGCATTGATAATCCCCACTTATTTTCTCTACATATGGTACAAGCCTCGTCAATAAAATGTTCGACAAAATTTTATAACAAGTAGGTAACAGTGAGATGCCCCGATAATTATTACAACTCATTTTGTCACCCTTTTTGAAAATCGGAATTATAATTGAATCTTTCCATTGTTCCGGCAATGCTTCTTTATTCCAAATTAAGATAATTAATTTCTGAATTTCCTCTATTAACCTACTTCCTCCCCATTTTATTAATTCCGCCGGAATCAGGTCGATGCCCGGTGTTTTATGATTTTTTAATTTTTTAATCGCGCTTTTTACTTCTGAAATTGTCGGTTCGTTAATCAAAGATTCCGCCGTGTAAAACTCAAAATTCTCTATTTCCCGGTTGCTTTCAGATTCAACATTCAATAACTGATCAAAATAATTTTTCCAAGTATTTAGTACTCCCGTTGAATTCGTAATTAAATTATCGTTCTCATCTTTTACTATTTCCGTCCTAGCTTGGAATCCCTTTCTAAAATTATTTATTCCCATGTACATACCGCGGACGTTACTGCTTTGACAATTTTCATCTATTTCTTCAATTTTACGTTTTAAGTATTGACGCTTTTTATTTTTAAACATATTATGAGCCGCTTGCCTAATATTAAGAAACTGATTCCGAGTTTCAGCCGTATTTTGAGTCAACCATGCGATACGCGCTTTGTTTCGTACTTTAACAGTTTTTACGTATTCTTCGTCAAACCACGGTTTGTTTTTGTGTCTTTTACAAAAACTAACCGTGGCTTCCGCCGATTTTACTATCGCGTCGCGTACGTTTTCCCATTGTTTGTCAACCTCATTATTCTCCGATTCATTAATTTCCTTTAAGGCCGCGAATTTATTCGTTACTTCGACCGCGTATTTTGTCCCGTTCTCTCCCTTGGTAAGACTTTGCACATTTAGACGTTTGGAACCAATTAATTGCCCGTTAGTTTTGTTTAACGAAAGACATTCTCTGATTTTGGCAATTACCAAAATGTGATCCGAGTCGCAATCCGCCCCTTTATAAGACCTAACATCAAGTACGTTCGTGTGGCGCCGTTTATCTGCAAGAACATGATCAATTTGGTTACGCGTATTTCCATCCGGGGAAATCCAAGTTTGTTTATGGATATTTTTATGTCTAAAATATATGCTTTTGACGATAAGATTTTTGCCGGTAGCAAAGTTAATCACCCTTACTCCGTTATCGTTACTTTCCTCGTGCAAGCTTTCAAGCCCGATCGTTAGTCTAAAAAAGTCCTCTTTACCGATCTTCGCGTTAAAATCCCCCAAGACTATTTTCATGTAATCATTCGGCAATTGGTCCACGAGGCGTTCAAGTTCCTCGTAGAATCCGTCTTTAATTTCGTCATCTTTATTTTCCGTCGACGCGTGCACATTGATTATCACGATCTTGTACCATCGGCCTTGCACAACGAGCAATCCTAGTCTTTCGTTTATAAATTTAACGTTTTTTACCGCCGACAAAATTTTTTTATTAATCATGAAACCGACGCCAAAACTATGGGTCTCCGACCCTCTATAGTGAAACGTATATGAACCCGCGATAAGTGAACCCTCCCCGGTCCATTTTGTTTCTTGCAACGCGACGACTTCTATCCCGTACTTTTCGACCTCCCCGACCATCGATTAGAACGCCCCAGGTCTGTAAAGACTTCGGACGTTCCACGTTCCCACTTTGATATTCCTCCCGTTTTTTGACTTTATGCGACATGAGTTCCCCGAGGTAGTCCTCACCCGGAGATCCGAACGGGGGAGTAGTTTACCTCCGGAATATTTTACTTCAGAAGAATCCATGACGAGCTTTGGTTGCTACAAGATAAAGTCGTTTTACGGTGTGAGCTTATCAAACCTACGACCAACCCCCAAACAGAAGGGCCTTATCCAATCGGCTGTCCGCGACTGCTTATTTAATTTATTCGCAGCTAGCCTCTATCCCTAACCAGGACAGAGAGGCCGTTTCTCTATCCGCAACCTGAGGACGCGCTGTGTCGTGGTGATTCATCTAATAAACCTCTTCTTAATTTTCACTCACATTGAGCTGCGTTTGGAAACGTCCTCGAGTGCATTCCCTCTTTCTATATATCTTTTCATGCTTGTAAAAATATGAAGGGTTAAGACTTTTTATATTAAAACCAATTCCGAGCTGTTTCTGTGTGACTGCATGATTGTAAAAAAATGTATGTCTCTGAAATAGAAATGGTGATTACTGTTATTTATTCATGGTGTCTATTTATGTTGTAGAAATAAGACCACTGTCTTCTGAAAGTTCAGTTTCCACCAGTGAGATTTCATCAGACACAGAGAAGGTAAGTTGAATGCCACTTTGTGAGTGAGGTTAAAGGAGTTCTGTGCAACACTTTTTTTATTGCTTCCTATTTCTCTAATTTCATTAATTTCATGTGTTATCCCCTACCAGGTATCTCTTGGAGATGGAATTTTCTGCTCCAAAGCAGCATATAACAAATTAATAAATGTGGAAGACAGCCACGCCAATTGGGCATATGCTCTTCTCAAAGGAGTCTTCGGTGAGAAAGCGCATCTTATGAAGATGCGAATCAGCAACAAACATACTAGAAACAAAAGATTCCTTTCGAACTTCCTCATGGTGGCCAAATGTGGGTATTGTTTCACATAGATTTTTTAAAATCATATAATTCTTATTTCATTTTATTTTATTTAAAATCATATAATTTTAGATTATATTAAAAACTTGATTTTTTTACAGTCTTACATCGCGAATGGTTAGTAAAACAGAAGATTCGGGATAAGAATGGACAGCTGCATTCAAAATACTCTGCCACAGAAGTGGAGAAGTATGTGAATGCACTCCCCGTTTATCTCGCAGATCGGGCCTATGATATGCAGGGCCCTCGGGGTGCTAACGCGAAGAACAGAGATGGAAACCTCGACCTCAATGCTCCTAAGCGTAGGCAAAGTGGATCCACCGATCCAAAGCGCAAATATACAAGAAGGGGTCAGTCGCTGCTTGAAATGCAGCAACTCCAACAAGTACCACAACAATCCAATATTCAACAATCTCAGCAATTATTACCACAACAACAGCAATCATCACATCAAGAACCGCCATCCCAGCAACAATCATCACAGTTTTCATTACAATACCAACAGCCATTCCCACTTCAGCAATCACTACCGCAGCAATCATCACATCAGGGACTGCCACCTCAGCAACAATCATCACAATTCTCACAATACCAATCATTTGATTGGTTAGCTAATCCATCAACATCAACATCAGCAATGACATATGAAAATTTTGAGTATGTACTATTAAATTTGAACACGATTTTTTGAAATATTTTATAGCGTTTTTGTGCGCGACGGAAAGCAGGATAGGAAGGTCGGAAGCGAGAAGACAGAGAAGCACTGCACTCGACACTCGCGTAACGTGAACAAAAATATATTTACACTACAAACGACAAAAATTACAATTGTTTAAACCGCACAGAAATTGCCAGAGAATTAACTGATAAGAATAAACCAAAAGAAATAGCCGAGTCGATAATTATGTAACGGTACGGTTTTCGTATCGCCTCGGACGGCTCGCCGGGATCAGGATTCGACGAGGTCGGAAGGCCAAACTTGCGTACACGTGATTAAGCTTCACAATTGGTTTATTCGAGTCTTATTTACAATACATATACATATGCTTAACCTAGCGGACGATCACACTGTTGTCTATGTACAAACTTATTACTAACGCGCGGACGGACGATATGTCTCGCGGTCGCGGAGCCGCGGGCGGCGGCGCGGCGCGCTGCGGAAGAGTCGGATGCCGGGTACACCCTGGCGTCAGAGGGGGCACGCCCGCCTCTGCCGACCGGAGAGAAGGAGCCGAATGCCGGGTACCCCCAGGCAGCGAAGGGGTCAAACCCACCTCCGTCGGCCGGACACAGGAGACCGAATGCCGGGCACTCCCAGGCAGCGAAGGGGTTAAACCCACCTCCGTCGGTCGTAGAGAAAGGAACCGAACGCCGGGCACTCCCAGGCAGCGAAGGGGTTAAACCCACCTCCGTCGGTTGTAGAGAAGGAACCGAACGCCGGGTACTCCCAGGCAGCGAAGGGGTTAAACCCACCTCCGTCGGTCACAGAGAAGGAAGTCGAACGCCGGGAACTCCCAGGCTACGAAGAGGGTACACCCGTCTTCGTCGACTGTCAGGAATCTTGGTCTTGGAAGCCTCGAGTACACCCAGAGGCTTGGTGTCAGGATCAGGATTCAGGACAGAACTGGTGCCGGCTCTTCGGACGAGCCGGCTTATATACTGGTGCGGGTCCCCCCACGCGTTTATTTTCACGCGTTGGGCATCCCCCCGGAGGGGATGGATCACGCGCCCGGCGGATGGTCGGCCAGGAGCGTCGGGCAGATGTTCGGCCCGGCGCACTTAGTGACGACCATTAATAGGTCGTCACAATTAATAACTAAATGTTCCGCAAGTAACGGTAATTAGACACGAAAAAAGACAAGCGATCTTTTTTGTAAAGTAGAAGCACACTCTTGACGCGACAAGCAATCGGAAAAGAGCACCGCGGTCACGAGAGAGGAGGTTTATATAGGCCCGTATTTCTAGAATATTCCCGAACAATTTTCTTTATTTTATCGTTCGGCTGAGGGCGAAAGAGCATTTAGTGTAATTATTTACTTTCCAGCACATCGTAGTTTTGTTATTATACGAACTAAAATGTATCTCCTCTCGCGCGACCGAGGTGTTTACAATTATATGTGATTTGACGTAAGCGCTTCCTTTTTGCAGGCGCGGGGTATACGTATACCTGTGCGGCCGAGCGCTATTTGAAAATAATATTAATATAAAATTAAGCATGATGCATGTTGCATGTGAAATGAGAAAACTGCATGAATTTGAATGCAATAATGTTTTAATACTTTTCAGCTTTCTTTAGACGTTCAATTTTTGAACAGTTTTTAATTGTAGCGGATTTGATCGACCCGAGGTCAATTAATGACGTCATTGACCAATCACAGCTATTTATTCTTCAGAGAAATAGCTGTGATTGGCCAATGACATCATTAATCGACCTCGGGTCGATCAAACCTGCTTCATTGGAAAACGCTATTAGTGATTTGAGTTTAACATTTTTTTCTTGTTTTCAGGACTACAGCAGCCACATTCACCAATTCTTAAGACCCATTTCTCTGTTAATTTTAATTATTATTCGTATTTGATTGTTATTATTCCATGAAAACTTTTTTTTTTGAAATGTTTTTCATACAATACAATTTGCATCTTTTGTTAATTTTTTTCTTTGAAATATTTTTTATGTATGATAACTTATATTGTATAAATTTTTGTTTTCTAGCGTTGTATTATAATTTGGTTGTAAACATTGGTTTACAATGTATTGCCATGTAATAAATGACTTTTTATATATAATAATGGCATTATTTTTATAAACTTGGCAAACTTGATTTCGACGTAACTAGCAATTTTATTTAATTCTTTCACGACGTTTCGACCATTTGGTTGTGGTCCTTATCAAGTGAAAATTCTATAACATAATATTACACAATCGTTTTTACCAATGTTGAAACATACAAGAAACTATCTAAATGTTAAGTTAATAATATAAATATAAATTTTATAAACGTACCCATCAATTAAACTGAGATTAACGCAACATCACACCGGTCTTATTTAAAATTAATAGTTAAAAGTTAAAAGAGGAACACGTCTCATCGCTATGATGTTTTGTCAACGACTAAATTTGAAACGCACCACTAAACAATCTTTATTATTTTGTCGTAAACATTTGTCAAATTCTCAGTGTCTTTCTGTAGGTTAACCGTATTATCATGCTTCTTTATGAAGAACATTTCAGCAATCTCTCTCTTTTTTACATGTTTTTCATTATGTAAAATGGTCGGTGATTTCCAATCAAAGTCATGTCCAAAATCACATCTGTGTTTACTCAAAACCGAATGATTAGACTCATGTAATTTAATATTGCTGGCATGTTCCTTCACTCTAGTGCGTAAATGTCTTTTCGTTTGTCCAATGTATGAGGCATTACAATTTTCACAGTTGATCTTGTATACTACATTCGTTTTTATATCATTAGTTATTAGATCTTTACCTCGTTTTATCAGTCTATTCAACTTTTTTGGCAAACTATAAACGACATTTAAGTTAGCATTTTTAAGTGACCTTTTAATACTGTCGCTGACGTCTTCAACGTATGGAAGTAAAATTACATAATTCTTATCTTGAGCCTAATTCACATTATCGTTATTATCCAAATCATTACTCAAATTGTCGTTATTATCCGCATTGTGACGGTTAACATTCCTATTGTTATTTAGTACATTAATTCTTTCATTTACATATTTATTAATAATACGATCCGGAAAGCAATTATTAATTAAAATGTTCTTTACAATCTCAATATTCGTATTATGAAATTGTTCGTTTGACAGTAAAATTGCATGGTCTACTAAATTGTAAATCGTATTAATTTTATACTTAATAGGATGACCTGAAAGAAAATTGATGTATCTACCAGAACATGTAGGTTTCCTAAACCAATTAGTTGTCAATTCATTCCCATTGCGGATAACTGTAGAATTTAAAAAATTAATAGAAAAATTGGTCTCTATTTCATGCGTAAATTTTAATCGTTCATGATAATTATTAAATGTACTTAAAATTTCATTTATTTTAGAGTTAGGTAAAATAACAAAAATGTCATCCACATATCTATAGAAAGTCTGAACTTTAAAACTTAAAGAATTTAAACAATTTGTTTCTAAGTCATCCATTACTAAGTCTGCTAATATCGGTGATAGGGGGGATCCCATAGGGCTTCCATAAATCTGTTCATAGTACTGCTCATTAAATTGAAAACTAATTGAAGTAAGTATTACATCAATAGCGTGTGACGGCCCGATTAGCCGTCACTAGCCACACATGGCCAACCAACCACCCGCGCTCATGTAAACGGCCCCTTTCGGGGCCACCACATGAACACGTTAGAAATCCGCCTTTTCGCCCCCACCCGTCACTCGACCCCCTCGAAGCTAGTCTTGGAGTGGGGTGGCTTGTCGGGTTTAAAGAGTGGCGCAGCCGAAGCTTCGCCGCCAGTCCCGTCCTGGTCCCTCGAGCGTACTCAGGGATCACTCCTCAAATCCGCACTCCCAGTCATCCCGGCCGACGAGCGTCCTCGTCGTGTAGGCCGAGCGTTCTCGGTCACCGGGCCCTGTCCGTAAGTCATCCCGGCCGACGAGCGTCCTCGTCGTGTAGGCCGAGTGTTCTCGGTCACCAGGCCCTGTCCGTAAGTCATCCCGGCCGACGAGCGTTCTCGTCGTGTAGGCCGAGTGTTCTCGGTCACCGGGTCCTGTCCGTAAGTCATCCCGGCCGACGAGCGTTCTTGTCGTGTAGACCGAGTGTTCTCGGTCACCGGGTCCTGTCTGTAAATCATCCCGGCCGACGAGCGTTCTCGTCGTGTAGGCCGAGTGTTCTCGATTACCGGGTCCTGTTCGTAAGTCATCCCGGGCGACGAGCGTCTTCGTCGTGTAGGCCGAGTGTTCTCGGTCACCGGATCCTGTCTGTAAGCCACCGGTGCTCGACGGAGTCCGCCCTTCTCAGGGCGCCCGTACGCGCGTCTACGTTGGAAATTCTAGTTATAAGTCGTGTCCGCGTCCGTATAATCTGGTCGCGTCTCGTCCGTAATATTCTTATCTGTAAATTCTAGCAATAAGTCGTGTCCGCGTCCGTATCATCTGGTCGCGTTTCGTCCGTTATACGATACTATGTATTGATAGACTGAATCACGGGTCAACCCCTGAAAGACGGCCCGAATAAACTATACTTTTACCAGAACAACCGCGTGTTATTGCAAATCTGAGTCTCCCCTCTTCCCGAATCCTGGCACCGACGAGCCGATCCGTGGCGTCGGGAAAGGTGCTTCGTTACAAGCGTATAGAAACTGTTGCAAATTAAATTTAGTTCTTAGACTTATGTCACTCAAACGACTTTCAATTGCGGAAAAAACTAAATCTTTTGGAATATTTGTAAACAACGAACAATCATCCAAGGAAATCATTACGTCATCGTCATTAACCCTTGTATTTTTAATATAATTCACAAACGTCCAACCATCTTTAACATTTGAATCCGGTTTCTTAACAGATTTAACTAGCATATCGTGAATGTAACCGGCAATATTATAAAAAAGACTGCCCAACGATGACACAATGATTCTCAATGGATACCCGCTCTTATGGATCTTTGGGAGCCCATAACACCGTGGCAAATTACCATTTGTGCAATTCAAAAATTTATATGTTTGATCATCAATGATCTCATTATTATGCCATGATTTTACTAACGTATGAAGTTTATTCGTCAGACGTGTAATCGGATTTTTATGTAATTTTTTTCGAAACGTCGTAAAAGAATTAAATAAAATTGCTAGTTACGTCGAAATCAAGTTTGCCAAGTTTATTTTTACCACTAGCGTCCAATATTAATTTTGATTGATCTTGGCATATTTTTATGTCTTACTTTTTTCAATGATTTTCCTTCAGACTAAAGACTAGTTTATAGAGGCCGTAATTGCTTTCTATAATCGTAATTGTAATTTTAACATAAAGATTTAATCAATCGCGTTGCTTGATTCAGCAGTCTATAATGCCGAATCAAGCAACACGATTAATCGAATTTTTATGTTACAATTACAATTACGATTACAGAAAGCAATTACGGCCTCTATAAACCAGCCTTAATTATTACTGAACGTTTACAAATCTATAGCAAACGTTCTTTACGCCGTTTCTTCTAACAAGAGTAAACGCCCATTAAACGCTTAATAGAGGCTGCACACAGTTTCCAATAATGAAAATAAACGTTTATTAAACGCTTAACTGAGATTTTATAAATGTTTTAAAAAACTCTCAGCAAACGTCATATGTCATGTAAACGCTGTGCAAACTCTCAAAAACGCTATATATAAACGTCTTTCAAACGCCGCAGCGTTGCAATTTCCGCTCTACAAACTCTTTACTGACCGTTCTTAAACTCTCAACAAACTTCCGCAAACGCTTATGTAAACGCCAAACAACCGTTCATGAAACTTCTTATTTTCTCCAGGGATGATGACGGCGCGAACTAGGCCGTCGACTTCTGGATGCACCTCGTGAACCTGCTCAAGGGCCCACTTTGATGGCGGCCGCAGCTTGTCCCTCAGCAGAACCAAGGTCCCAGGTTGGAGGTTGACCTTGCGGTCCCTCCACTTGCCCAGCTGCTGAAGATGCTGCAGGTATTCTCGGGACCATCTGTACCAAAAGTGGTCACGCATGTGAAAAAGAAGTCGCCATCGCGTATGTACCTAATTCGGCGGATCCTCCAAGGTTGATGGCTCTGGCACATTATTCGGGGCTTCCCCGATTAAAAAGTGACCGGGGGTGAGCGCCGCAAAATCCGTCGAATCCGCGCTCAGTGGGTAGAGTGGCCTCGAGTTGAGGCAGGCTTCGATCTGGCAGAGTAGCGTCAATAGTTTCTCGTAAGTGAAAAGCTGATCTCCCAGAACCCTTCGTAGGTGGTACTTGGTCGATTTGACACCTGCTTCCCATAGTCCCTTGAAATGCGGAACCGCGAGGGGAATGAAGTTCCACTCGACCCCATCGGTGGCAAGGAAAGCTCGACACTCCTGGCTGAATTCCGCTGCGGCGCGAAACATCCTGCGGAGTTCCCGATCGACGCCTCGAAAGTTGATTCCGTGATCGCTGATCAGACGCGCGAAGTGGTCTCGCCTTGCAACGAAGCGCCGGAATGCCGCCAGAAAGGCTTTCGTGGTGAGGCCTGATACGGCCTCCAACTGCACGGCCTTCGTGGACAGGCATACGAATAGACAGATGTATCCTTTGAATGATTTATGATCTCGACCCTTCGAGGCTTGGAGTTGGATGGGGCCTGCGTAGTCCACGCCGGCGGATAGGAACGGACGTCCCGCCCGGACGCGATTAGCCGGAAGCTGACCTATCTGCTGCTGTAGCGCTCCGCCTCCGAAGCGGACGCATCGGACGCAGCGATGAATCTCGGAGCGGATTAGTGAGCTGGCGTGAATGATCCAGTACGTCCGTGCCAGAACGCTTTGAGTCAACTGATAGCCGCCATGAAGAGTGCGCTGATGCGCGTCTCGGACCAGCAGAAGCGCTAAATGGCTGCCCTTGGCCAATATGATCGGGTGCTTCTCGCTATAGGTTAGGGGCGAGTGCTCAAGTCGCCTCCCGACCCGTATCAGTCCATCCGGTCCTAGAATGGGTCTCAGCGTCAGGAGAGGTGATCGGCGCGGGAAGGGCGCATTGCGGAAGAGGGATTTCAGCTCTCCCGCAAAGTCCTGTCTGCGCGATCCGCAGCCACCTGAGCCGGCAGTCGTTGAGTTCGGCGGTGGTCAGGTGAGCCGTTCTCGGTCGAGCCCCGCGGCGAAGAAATCTACGGCAGAATGCGGTGATGCGTACCAATCTGGTAAGGGAGGAGAAGCGTACGAGAAGCTCATTGACCGCTCCCTTGTCCTCGTCGGTAGCTGTCGCGTGCGCTCGGCACTCCTTGGGCAATTCCATGCTTTGACCCCGGTCCGTCAGCCAGATGGCCTTGGGTTGTTCCAGCCAACCCGGTCCCTTCCACCACAAGCAAAGTTGCGACAGCTCGGTCGGGGTCAATCCTCGCGTGGCGGCATTCGCCGGGATTTCCAACGTAAGGACGTAATGCCAGCGCTCGGTCGGCACCGTCTCTTGGATTGCAGCGATCCGATAAGCGACGAATGGCTTCCAGCGGGAAGGATGAGCTCGCAGTCATGCCAACACGACCTTGGCGTCTGTCCAGGCGTATAGGTGCAAGAGGGGCACCCTTAGGCCAGCGCCGGTGTTCCGGAGTAGACGCGCTGTCAACAAGGCACCGCACAGCTCCAGTCGCGGCATAGAAACAGGCTTCACCGGGGCCACTTTGGTTTTTGCGACTAAGAGGGTGGAGACTAGGATGCCGTTGGCGTGAATACCCAGAATGTACACCGCAGCGGCGTATGCTTTTTCCGAGGCATCGGAGAAGCCGTGGAGCTCCACGTGTCGCTCGCTCGAGGTCCCTGTCTACCGCGAAATGCTGAGCTGATCCAAGTCTGGCAGCATAGCAAGAAGGCGCGACCACCGCTCGCGCAATATCGGCGGGATGGCTTGGTCCCAATCCAAGCCGGCCATCTACAAGTCCTGGATGAGGATCTTGGCGCCTATGATCACGGGGGCCGTCCAGCCCGCCGGATCAAAAAGTTTGGCCACATTTGAAAGAATGGTGCGCTTGGTCGGATTCCCGACCTTCGTCAGCGCGGGGACCGCTCGAAGGTGAAGCTCATTGTGCGCCGGAATCCAGAGTACTCCCAGGGCACCCACGTTGTCCACTCCGGAGATGAGTCGTTCGGCTCTGCCCACGACCGGACACAACACGGTATGAGTGCCTGCCCACTTGCTGAGTTGGAAGTCGCCGGAAGCGAGGAGAGCCACAGTCTGCCGCTGGAGTTCGAGCGCTTTCTCCATCGAGTTTGCTCCCGCGAGGATGTCGTCCACGTAGGTGTTGGCCCGGAGTACAGCTGCCCCGAGTGGAAATTGATGGCCCTCGTCCTGCGCGAGCTGTAACAAAGTTCTTATAGCCAGGTACAGCGCGGAGGCCGTGCCATAGATGACGGTGGTGAGCCGGTAGTTCTGCACCACCGCCGCTGGATCCGCCCGCCATAAGATCCGCTGGAGGTCAAGGTCATCCGGATCTGTCGGAACATCTTCACGATGTCCGTCGTGAAGGCGAATCGATGCAGACGCCATCGTGTGAGGACCAGCCATAGGTCCGCCTGCAGCTTCGGTCCCGGGATCAGCACGTCGTTCAACGCCTCCTTCCGGATTATCACGGGAGTCTCGTTGGAGAGACTCCAACGAGACTTCCGTGATGGTCCGGAAGGAGGCGTTGAAAACGACCCTGATCTTGCCTTCCGGGTCTGACGCCTTCACCACCGCATGGTGCGGCAGGTAGTATTGATCGCCGATTGCCTTGCCGTGGGGTGCCGGTTCCATGTGCCCGCAGGAGGTGTAGGTCGCCAGAAAGTCTTGGTATCGCTCCCTGAGCTACGAATCGCGCGTCAAACGGCGCTCAGTGCTGAGGAGCATTCGCAAGGTTTCGTGGCGGGAAGCCCCAAGTCCCGTCGACGGGTTCTTCTTGCGAGGGAGCCGCACGATGTAGCGTCCCTTCGAATCACGTGTGTGAATCTCAGCGAAGAGCCGCTTGCAACAAGACTCTTCTGGCGTGAGCATCGGCTGGGCGGCCACCTCTTCGAGTTCTCAAAACCGTCGGAGTTCCTGGTGAAGATGAGGCTGCGTGGTGGTATGGTGAATGGCGACTCGGCTTGGTACAGGATCGGCAGGTCCGATGAGGGAACCCATCAGCACCCAACCGAACACGGTGGAGTGAGCGGCTGGTTCCCCCGGATGTCCACGCTTGACTCCTCCGTCAAGTAGTACGCCGTAGATATCGACGCCTAGGACGGCGTCGACTGCCGCCGGCTTGTCAAAGGCCGGGTCGGCAAGCGTGAGGCCCCGTAGATGCGGCTAATTACCTCTCGGGATCTGTTTCCCGGGTGTGAGGGCGGTGAGTCGGGGCAGGACCAGAGCCTTCGGCAAAGTAATCCGTACTGTCGGCGATCGCTCCGTGCCGATTACCATCGA
Organism: Nylanderia fulva; assembly: GCF_048542155.1. Lineage (NCBI taxonomy): Eukaryota > Metazoa > Arthropoda > Insecta > Hymenoptera > Formicidae > Nylanderia > Nylanderia fulva. Next base: position 99,434 of record NW_028189644.1, read on the forward strand.
TACCGCGTGAGTCACTTGCCCGGTCGTCGCGCCCTGAAGGCCGGAAACCGTCACGTTCACTCGGCGGCGGGGCAGCCTCAGCTGCTGGGCTACGCGTTCCGAGACGAAAGATGCCTCCGATCCTGAGTCCAGGAGAGCGTGTACTGTCACCGATCGGCCCGATTCACTGAACACTCGAATAACCGCGGAGTAGCACTGTCGTGGAGATAGAACTGGTCAAGGCGGAGACCTTTGTCGTCTCCACGGTACTCGGTTTGTCGGCGGATTCGACGGGTTCAATGGTCTCCCAAGCGGCAGGTCGTGGCGTCGTCTCCGGTTCCGTGTTCAGAAGCGTATGATGCTTTTCCTGGCAGTGGCAACAGCGATGAATTGAAGAGCAAATTTCGGCGGCGTCACCCTGTCCCAGGCAGTTGAAGCAGGCCTTCCTTTTGCGCACTTGCTCGCGGCGCTGCTCCGTCGAGTATGCCTTGAATCTCGGGCAGGAGCGCATGTAATGTTGCTCCCTGCACAGGGGGCACGGCGTGCCTTTGTCATCACTCGCAGCCATGGCGTGAGACGCGACGTCGTCGTGCGGGCAGTACGCTTCTGTTTGGAAGCGGAACTGGAGGTCATCGGTGGTGTCCGCAGATTGGAGGTATCCAACGCATGAGCTCACGTGAGGAGAAACTCCTTGAGTTCCTCGAAAATAGGGAACTCCCGGCTCGACCAATGGCTTTCCCATAATAATCTGGTGGCACGATCCAACTTCTCGACCAGAATATGGACAAACCAGTCGTTCCAGTGCTCCACCGGGCGGAGCCCTCCATTGCCTGGAAAGAGCGCGAAGCCCGGTTGACCGCGCTAATCAGGCGGTTGATTTCGGCAGATGACGGCTTGGTTACCGGCGCGGCAGAGAGTAGCACGCGCATGTGAGTCGCCAAGAGGACTCGCTGATTGTCATATCGCGTCACGAGCTCGTCCCACGTCCAACGCGTATCCGTCGGAAAAGATTTCGATATTGGTGACGGCGGTCTCCGCGTCCCCGGTGAGGCTGGCCTTCAGATACTGCAGCTTCTGCGAGGGAGTGAGTCCTTCCACATCATGGACCAGTGACTTGAAAAGGTCTCGGAAGCCTTCCCACGCCAGCTGATCGCCGTAAAACCTCAGCAAGCTTATCTTTGGCAGCTGGATCTGGCGCAACACTGAACTCGCGGCACTTTGTCCGTCCGCGAATTTTGACGCCGGCATAAAGGATGTGATACGCGACTTCGCGACTACGTAATTGTCCTCGGTCACCGTGTAAACGTCTTGCCGCATGTAATCGGAAGTGTCTATCTTCTCGAAAGAGAGGATGGCATTGTGCGCATCCAGGAAGCGCATCCAATATGACTCGAGCAACTCAAGGCGCGTAGTGAGATACGTGCGTGTCATTTTGTTCTTGCCGACTTTAATTAGATTGTCCCAGAAGCATTCAATATAACCGGCAGTGTTCATCTGCTTTTTAATTGCGAGATCCATCGCGGAGCGTTAAAAAACGGCAAGATTGACAAGCGCGGTACGAGGCGCAATATACTGCGTGAATTAAAGAGAGAAAGAGCGAGAGAGAGAAGACGCGTACAGCTGATCGTGGCTCGTGGCCGTAGAGTCGGTAGGCGAGGGGTGTGGTACGCGGCACTGTGAGCGCGGCAGGGTGCACGGCGCGGTAAGCGGCACTGTAGGCGCGATATAATTAACGAGCGGTTACTTACCGTAAAAGTCTCAGAGTCTTGTCTCACCCTCGTAATCCGGCTTGAAGGACCAGAAATGTTGGCGTCTCGCCGTGCGATTTTTCGCCGGTGGATTGCGCGGATTAGAGAGTGGAGAATCAGACGAGCACTGTACACGACACTGACTGTACTAGTTTCTTTATTCCCGGCACGCGAATCCGTGCCGTCGTTAATAGACACAGACGTCACAAAATTACAACAAAAAAACAAGGGTATATCGCTATATATCTCAGTCGGTCGATGCGTATGGTACCGCTCGTCGTGCCAGACTATACTGACTCTTCGAACTGCGAAGAAGAATGTCGAGAGCCTCCTTCCCTCGCTTCGAGCTCCTCGATCCACTCGATCGCAAGGGAAAGGGGCCCGCAGCCCTCGCAAACATTGCCGAAAAATGACCATAAAAGGCAATCGCCGGCGATGTGTACCGATCACCAAAAAATTTTTTTGATGGCTCGGGACGCGAACCTTCCGGAAGCATTGCGGTCACCGAGTCAACGACGTCTAGGGTGCCAGCGGTGTCCCGCCGACACGTAGATATCAACGAATTTTTGGCTTCACGCGAATAAAATTCAAGTTTTTCAATTAAATACGGTCAACATTTGGTGTATCATCGGCGCCATTTCTAGCTATTCGGACAATACAAAAACTCGCGAGCGATTAAAGCTCAAATTTTCCGATAGGAGCAAAGATCTTGCACAATGATTTTTACGTAGATGATTTACTATTAGACGCAAATACGCTTGAAGAACTTATTCATATTTGCAATGAAGTCATTGAAATATTGAAACGCGGTGGTTTTGATATACGCCAATGGGCATCAAATCATCCGCGAGCTTTAGAAAATCTACCGAAAAGACTTAACGATCTAGAATTTCTTATCAATGAAAATCCGATTTGAAAAACGTCAGGCATCTCCTGGAATGCGCAGCGCGATGAATTATTTTATACGGTTAAAACTATTGAGCGTCCCGAGAGGATTACTAAGCGATTCATTTTATCCGAAATTGCTAAGATTTTTGACCCTCTCGGCCTACTTGGTCCGGTCATGCTCATTTTTAAAATCCTTTTGCAACAATGCTGGAAAGCAAAAACAGATTGGGACGAATCCGTTCCCCACGCATTACAAATTGCTTGGCAGTCCTTCTCGGAACAGCTCGCATTAATTGATAATTTAGAAATAAATCGAAATGTACTTATAGACGATGCAATCGATATTCAATTTCATTTTGGATTTTCAGATGCCAGCAAGACCAGTTACGGAGGTTGCATGTACGTACGTTCAAGTAATAAAAATAACGAAATTCTCGTGCGGTTTTTGTGTTCTAAGGGTCGCGTCGCACCACCCGTGGGACAGGCCATGCCTTGTCTAGAATTATGCGGAGCGTTAGTGCTCGCTCGACTTTACAACAAAATACATGCGATACTCACGTCTAAGCCTAATAAGATCATATTTTGGTCGGATTCCACGATAGCGTTATCATGGTTAAACGAGCATCCTAGCGAATTAAAACAATTTGAAGCAAATCGAGTACGAAAAATTCAGAAAGTTAACAAAAGAAAAGCAAAAGAACGGTGGGACTTTTGAACCGCAAGAGTTTCTACCATACAAATTGTTGCGGGCGCGTTATCAAGAGGTCAATTACCTCAAGAATTTTTAAACAACGAAACGTGGTTTCAAGGTCCATCGTGGCTCTCGCGACCGAAAGCCGAATGGCCACGCTCTCTCGCAACACATACCGACGAATTGCCCGGAATAAAGAAAACAACATGTCTAAGGGTACAAATTCATTCCGAAGAAATATTAGAAAAATTTTCATCGTATACTAAATTAATACGAGTAGTCGCATATTGCTTACAATTCTTGAGTTCCAACGAAAACACCGGCGTTTTATCAGTCAACGAGATAGAGGAAGCCGAACGACGCATCGTGAAGCTCATACAGCAGACTCATTTTCAAGACGAAATAAATCGTTTATTAACATGCGGAGAGATAAAATGCACAAAGCTTGGATTGTTAAACCCAATAATTGACGAACACGGTTTATTACGCGTTGGAGGACGAATTCATAAGGCCAACATACCGTCTGATCAGAAACACCCAATTATTTTACCGTCTTGCAACTACGTCACGGATCTCTACATTCGGTACATTCATAAAAAATTTTATCATACAGGAATACAATCGACACTGTATAACGTTCGACAACGTTTCTGGATAATTGACGGTCGCAATCAAGTGCGTAGAGTCATTCGTCGTTGCGTCAGATGTGCACGTTTTCGTTTCGAGAACGCGAAATATAAAAAGGCATATTTGCCAAAATCAAGACTCGATAACGTAGCTCCGTTTTATCACACGGGCATTGATTATTTTGGCCCAATTCTCGTCAAGGAAAAAAAGCATCGTAATCGCAATAGCATCAAGGTCTACGGTTGTATATTCATATGCATGTCAACCAAGGCTATTCATATTGAAATCGTAACCGATTTATTAACAGATGCTTTTATAGCATCTCTGAAAAGATTCGTCAGTCGTCGCGGTGTTCCGGCGCATATTTACTCGGACAATGGAATCAATTTCGTAGGCGCAAAAAATCAATTCCGCGAACTTTACGCACTAATGGGATCCGAGGAATTTTGTACTCAATTGCATGAGTTTATCTTAGAAAACAGGATCAAATGGCATTTTATCCACCGAATTCATCACATTTTGGCGGCCTCTGGGAGGCCGCTGTGAAGTCGAGCAAGCACCATTTAAAACGGGTAATGCGCGATCTCTTGTTTACGTACGAAGAATTGACTTTAGCGGTAGAAATCGAAGCGGTTTGAGTTTGAGACCTTTATGTTCTCTTTCTATAGATCTAAACAATCCAATTGCATTAACGTCTGCCCATTTGCTTATCGGCAGACCTTTCACAATGCTGCCGAAAAATGATTTCTCTTGTGTTGCAGATAATCGCTTATCATCATGGTAATTGATTACAAAGGTTCGACAAGAATTTTGGCGACGATGGCAATTAGAATATTTAACGGAATTACAGAAACGACAAAAATGGATTAAAAGGGATGTTAATCTGAAACTAGACTCTATTGTCTTACTAATTGACAAAAATCAACCCTGTATGCAGGGGAGGCTGGGACGGGTGGTCGAGCTACATCCGGGGGACGACGGCGTGGTCAGAGTGGTCACGATTAAAACCTCACATGGGACATTTAAAAGAAATGCGACTTCTCTCTGTCCGTTACCTACAGACGCCTAAGAATTTAATTTCATTTACTATGTAATCGAGAAGATTTACGTAATGTTTTATTTGCTTTTCAACGATTTAAATCGTTTAATGTTTAAGCGACAATGCGTAACAGCAAGCGATTGCTTTACTAAAGAGTCGGCTTGTTGTTTGAAATTTATACGACAACTGTAACAAGCGTTATTGTCAAGAATCGAGCGTCCACTACATACACATACGCACACCTAGACAAATTCGTTTTGCTTGTTGCACTCCCAACGGGAGGAGGATGTTCGGTGAATGGCGAATATATTTATGTGAAATATTCACGAGTCTAATGATTAAGTTTAATTTCATTTTCCCTATCTGATACAATGAATATTCGCAATCTTATTTTATTTGGGTTTCGTTCTGTACTAATGTAAGACGGTCGGTAACTAATGAGCGTATAAATGAATAGCTCTCTCGGCCGCTAGCACGACAGCGCCAATAAAAAAAAAACAATTGCGTCACAGCGCAACGGTGTGTGTGTGTGTGTGTGTGTGTGTGTCGTGTACGTGCAGGATTTATTCGAGAAGTAGCTTCCAACGTGTGCACACGTGCGAGTCGTTCTTTCTTTGTGTAGCGATCATTGCGTGATCTGATATTATGCGTTTCTTGTATACGTTTCTTATATATCATTGCGTGATCTGATATCATACGTTTTTTGTATTATACGTTAATTTATAATCACTCGCAAAATTCCAAGAGTGAATAAGTTTCTTGCAACGGTGTCGTTCCAGATGATTTTTGTGCCGAACACGAAAGGCGAGCGACATCCGTATATGATATGTGAATTTTTTTTCAATAAATGGGTTTTTTATGCCGCGCAGGCTTTTTCCCACCAAAGGTGTAGTTTAATTTCTTTATAAAATCTAAATACTAAATCCCGAAAAAAGGAAAAACAAAAAAACGGTGGGTGTTGCGGAATGGGCTGATTATATAATTTTAATCGGGAATAGAGAGGAAGAGAGGATTAACTGTTAACAGCGGAGATATCGTTTATAAAAACTTTATTCGGCTTTTTACTGATAACTAAAATTCACATGTAACAATTAAGCACACTCAACGAACGGTGGAAACTAAATTCAACGAGGACGTACGGACATCTTGCGCTTGATCGGCGCGCGTACGCGGCGGAAATCTTGGGCAGAACTATGCTGTAGTTCCGAACGCGACGGAAATCTTCTTGCGACAATGTTAACGAAAGATCGCAGCGATCAAGAGCCGAACGCGGATGCACGACGCACCGTTTGCGAGATCAAGGTCTTGGAGAGTCTCCGTAACGCTGTAATGTCGGAGCACGTGGTGACACGTGCGGTCGTAATTGCAGCCGAAATATGCGTGTAGTTCACAAAATTGAACAGAATTGACTGAAAATATCGCGGGCACAATATTATACAAATCTTGCCGATGTCCGGCGGAAAGGAATCACTTTCGTAGCTCGACGGATTATTTTTAACAACGCGGAATACGATTTTTTAGTAACTAGATGACGTGTTAATACACCAAGAGCCAGAAAGAGAAGAAGAAACGGAAGAAGTAGAATATTAGCGACTCAGATAGGCAGAAAACGAGGGTGTGCGACAGATCATAATCGATACACCGCGCACTCGAGTTGGCGAAAAAAGACCGCGAATGCGAATTACACCGAGGCGTGACAAGGATTGGCTACGCGCGATGCCTCGTTCGCGTGGAAATTTGTGATTTGCTAATGCGACGATTGATGGTTCTCAATATGTTCGATCGCGCGACATTCAACGTTTCGCGGAGACTCAAGTATATTCAATGGTTCCGGAACAGTGGGACTTTTGAACCGCAAGAGTTTCTACCATACAGTTTGTTTGATAACCTTTATCGCGGTTGAGGTTGTCGGGATGTTTCAGAATTTCTAGGGCTTTACGATGTTTCCTGGCAAAATAGCTTTGCGAGGAGGCTAGTCTGGTTGCTTTGTCGTATTGTACCGAGTGTCCCGTCTCCATCCAATGTTCTGCCAAGGCTGATTGACTAAAATGACAGTACCTGGCACTCCGTTGGGGTTTCTTAATTCGTGTACTGATCTTTCTCCCAGTACACTTTCTCCTATGTACACTTTTCCGCAGGAGCAAGGAATCCTGTATACACCTGGTGTTTCTAAGTGTGGTCTCCGGTCCTTGGAATTAGGAAGTAGTTGCGCAATCTTATTTTGAGGTTTGGAAATTACTTTGATATTGTGTTTACCCAGGATTCTGCTAATGCGTTCTGTTGTACCCTGAAGATACGGAAGGATCGTCTATTTTTTATTTTCTTGTTCTTCTTCTTCTACTTTTTCACTTGATGTACTCATATTTGTAGAACTGGAGATTTTATTTTTTCAGCCTTTCAATTGTTCGATGGATGTCTTTGCTGTTGTACCCATTTTTGGTCAAGACTTGGTTGAGATGTTCTAATTCTTCATTCAGGAAAGTTGGTTCAGAAATTGTTAAGGCTCTGTATATTAATGAACTGATGACAGAATTCTTCTGAGCCGGGTAATGATGAGAGGTGGCATGGAGGTAACGATCCGTATGTGTTGGTTTTTGATAAACCCGATGACTTAAGGTGCCGTCTTCGTTCTTCTATCGGCTTTGCAGCTCGGGATCTCTGGCGGGAGGGTGTCCTCTCCTTGGTCCGCGGCGGCGAGGGAGTCCTGGGGCGGTGAGGTGACGTGGCCCTTTCGGCCGTTTGACGATGGGTGCGGGCCCAACGCAGCACAAAATACGTCTGTGTGGTTCGGTTGGTCACGGTTTCCACGATCTTCACCTGTTGTCCAAACTCCCTCGTAGGAGGGCACACCCGGACCTTACCGTCCGCTCCCGATACTGTGGTCTGTGCTTCCTCCTCCTTGGTCTCTGGGAATTCGCGGACCACCGCGCCACGCGTGGTGGTGGTGTGGCGCCGGACAGCCTCCATTACATCCGCCATATCGGACCAGATTTCGGGGTAGTCTTCCTCGGTCCTGTCCACGAGATGGCTATATCGCTCGATGAAGCGCCGCCACTCCTCTCTGGCCTGCTCCATGCTCACGGAAACCGGGTTTTTTTCTTTTTTTTTTGCTCGGTATACTATTCGAGGTCGGGGGAATGATAGGTTTTTAAATTTTGAATGTGAATCCTTCCGGCGGCTAACCCGTCCAGACGGGTCAACTCGTAAACGACCGAGGATATTTTCCTCCCGATCCGAAAAGGACCTTCGAATTTGGGTGCCGATTTTGCCGCGAAGTTATCTGCGGCCGACGAAAGAACGTGCCGCCTTCGCAAGACGAGTTCACCCGGGCGAAAATTGCGAGGCCGACGCCTAAGGTTGTAGTACGTCGCCTGCTTCTCATGAGCTTCCTCCAAATTCTTGCTAACCCATTCCCGAATCAACTTAAGGAGATGCTGGAGCGTTGGCCGAACTCCGACGGGTTAGCGCCCTCATCTAAGCGGAACTAAAATTGTCGATAATTACCGACAATTTTAATTTCGCTATTATCGCAGTTTCCATATATTAAAAATTTACATGCATGTCAAAAAAATAATTTTATTGTGTTTAACATATTATATTTTTTTTAGATAACATAATATATTTTTACTGTTGAATCATCTCGCACACGCGTTTGTAAGCGTGTCAATGACAGTAAAACGTACATACATAATTGTGTCTATCTTTATCACATAGTTTGAACACAATAATATTATACATATATATATATATATATATATATATTTGTTTTTTTTGCTTATAATATTACATGCAATTCTAATATATATAATATATATATTATTCACATGTGTGTGTATGAATATAATTACTGAGCATTTACATGTGTGTGTATAAATATATTTACTGAGTGTTCTAAATAAAACGTTACAATTTTTTATTTCTAAAAGTATAATTTTTAGAAAATAATGCTGCAAATAAAAGTTCCAGTATTTCAACAGAGATATACATACTTTGATGTTACAGAAATGTTTGTAGAAGGCAATTTTCAATATCATTAGTCAACTTGATTATTTGATATTGATTAGTCTAATAATAAGTATTTATGTAAATTGATTCCTTGTAACATATTCTGCATACAGAATAAAAGTCAATAATTGAACGGTTTACAAGATATTTTACATAATCTAACATTATATATATATATATATATATATATATATTATATATAGGAAGAATAGAGATGTAATAAATATGTACCGGGTGTTTCAATAAGCGTTACAAATTTATATCGCTAAAAATGTTTCAAAAAAAAGTTTTAGTATTTAAGGAAGGCATAGTTGATGTCATAGAAATGTTTGTAAGAAACAATTTTCAAGATTATTTATTTAGTCAATTTAATTATTTTATATAGAATTATTCTAAGCGTTTATGTAAATAGATTTTTTGTAGTATTCTGCATAAAAATATAAGGAAATGTAGCCTAGAATTGAACAGTTTCCGAAATATTTCACATAATCTGACATATTTTTGATATAAAATACAAAATATCTTGTAAAATATTTAGTTTTCAATAGTCTTACTTTTATGTATAGAATAATTAGACGAAACAATTGGTATAAACAACAAACATGTTTTTACGAAAAAATATAAGTAGGGATACTAGGGGAGTTCTAACTCAGGGGCAATGAGGGGGGGTGAGGAGCGGGGGGAATCGGGGGCGAGGGGGGTGACGTCACGCGGGGGGGAGGGGGTCTTATCAGTAGATAAGCTTATCTTTTGTTTATAAACATATTAGATAACCTGATAAGGGGATCATGTTACCTGATATATTTATAAACAAGATAAGATAAGGGGATCATGTTACTTGATATGTTCATAAACAAGATAAGATAAGATAAGCGGCGTCTTTGAGCGGTATCAAAGTTTTCATAAATTTTCTCCGAAAATCCAAGATAAGATAAGCTAAGTTTTCGAATCCAAGATAAGCGGCGTCTTTGTAAGGTATCAAAGATAAGCGGCGTCTTTGTAAGGTATCAAAGATAAGCTTGAGCGGTATCTAAGTTTTCATAAATTTTCTCCGAAGATAAGATAAAAATTCTGCGAATGGCTGCCGCCGTTTTTTTAGGCTGAGCGCCGACAATCAAGGAGGTTGCGTTTCTTCATCTAAATTTGATAAGATAAAAATTCTGCGAATGACTGCCGCAAAATCCAAGCTTGGATCGAGCGCCGACAATCGGATATCTAAATTTTCATAAACAAGATAAGATAATTCTGCGAATTACTAAGAACAAAAGGTTTGCCGACAATCAAGCGGGTTGATCCGTACAGGTTGCGACATGTTAATCCGATCCGGCGTGTCTTGCCGACGGGGTGAAATTTATCTATGTATTTCTAAGAATTATCAGCGATATCTAAATTTTCTCCGAAGATACCACACAAATATTTCTCGCGAATTAACAATTGCATCATCATCCCCACGAACAAAGGGATGATCGGGATATATAATGAGGACCGATGCAGCTGCCGGGTCATAGTACCACTGGCGAGCGCACGCTTCATTCGAGGTGCAAGAAAAAAAGTTTAGTGTGCAAAGAAGTTTTTTTTGTAATAAGTGTGAAAAAAATGAATTTTTTACAAAAAATGGAGAACGTTGAGCGCGACATGTTGGAGCGTTCCCGCCAAGTTGCTAACTTGGAGGAATATTTCGGATGGCTGCAAGAGTGCGAAGAATTTATCGAAGAGGTGGAAGAACGCAGCCGTGCCAAGCGTCCGCGTCTCTCGATTCGACATAGACAATCTCTGGTGGCGAGAATAGCGCGACTCGAGGGTGCAAAGGTGCGCTTGCAGAGACGGTATGTCGGTGAATCCATGCCTAGTGGCGGCGGATTCAGTGGCGGCGGCAATAACGCGCAAAGACTCGTTTGGCGCGAAATCGATACGGCGTTCGATAGCCGTATACTGACCGGCGCGGTAATTAACGCAGACTACATCGAACCGCGTCAGTTTTTGGAAAATGCCGCAGACATTGTAGTCGAGAACGTGGAGAATGTGCTGCAGAGACACATTAGTGTAAAAGTGAACACTGTTTTCAACGGTGAATTTGTGTCCGGTGACAAGCGCGCCAATAAAAGTATTAACACGAGAAACTTTGAACTCTTTCGCACGTCCGATGTACGCGAGTGGTACGAGCGCCGCGTAATCGAGCCCACGCTAGCATCGCTAGAAGAGTTCCAGGAACGCGATAGCGGCTGGGCATTGTCGCGGATAATAGATTTGACAGTGAATGTAAATAAGTACAATCCAATGCGCGCGGGATGTCATGTCAAATTACCGCAAAAAATTATGGCAAAGAGAGCGGTGGTTAATGTGCAATCAGCGGACAATGCGTGTTTCGCATGGTCGGTGGTGGCCGCTCTTTACCCTGCTGAAAGAAACACGGGTCGAGAATCCTCTTATCCACATTACACAACAGTGCTGAATCTCCAAAACATTGAGTTTCCAGTGACTGTGAATCAAATTAAAAAATTCGAACTTGCAAACGACATCTCCGTAAACGTGTACATCATCGAGAACGAGAACATCGTCCCGTTGCGTCTTTCGGAAAAAAAGAAGGACAGGCACGTTAATCTGCTGTACGTGGAGGACGAACACGGGCATTTCACATGCATTAAAAATCTGTCTCGCCTCGTCAGCTCACAACTGAGCAAAAAACATGGTCAAAAATTTATATGCGATCGGTAAGTATATATATATTTATTTATTACACGTAAATTATATTTTAATTAAATTTTCATTAAATTTTTTACAGATGCCTACATTATTTCGGAGCGGTGGATAAATTGCAGGCACATATGGAAGATTGCGGGAAACTGAACGACTGCGCTATCCGGTTGCCGAGCGAGAATGACAAGTGGCTCAGCTTCGAAAATTACACGAGGAAGGAGCGGCTGCCGTTTGTAGTGTACGCCGACCTCGAGTGTGTTTTGGCAAAGACCGAAGATGCCAAAAATCATCAACACCATTAAGTGTTCAGCATCGCATACTATGTACAGTGTTCGTACGACAGTTCGTTGTCCGCGTACAATTCCCGCCGTAGTGTCGATTGCGTCGCATGGTTCGCCGAACAGCTTAAAAATTTAGCGATCCGCGTAAAAAATATTTTAACGACCAATGTCCCCATGGTAAATTTAACGCCTGACGAGTGGTTAAAATTTCGCACCGCGACGCATTGTCACATTTGTGAAAAACCGTTTGACGAAGACGATACACGCGTCCGCGATCATTGCCACCTCACTGGGCGGTACAGGGGTCCTGCGCATTCAAATTGTAACTTAAATTACAAAGAATCATTTTGTATCCCTATAGTCTTTCACAATCTGTCCGGCTACGACGCGCATTTTATTATCGAGGACATAGCCACAGCGTTCGAAGGGGAAATGGAATTACTGCCGATAACAAAGGAAAAATACATTTCATTCTCGAAGACTGTTAGATTGACACAAGATAATAATTCGAAAAATTATATCAAATTACGGTTTATCGATTTGTACAAGTTTCTCAGTGCTAGTCTCGACAAATTAGCGTCATTTTTGGATAAAGAAAAACTAAAAATTTTACATTCGGAATATCAAAATTTAACTAGTGAAAAATTCAATTTATTGACACGGAAGGGCGTCTTTCCGTACGAATACATTGACTGCGTGGACAGATTACAAGACACACGTTTACCGCCGCGCGACTCATTTTACAGTTCCTTAACCGGCGACACAGTATCCGAGAGTGATTACGCGCACGCTGAGACCATCTGGAGCCGATTCTCCCTTCGAACGCTAGGCGAATATAGCGATTTATATTTAAAAATTGATGTCTTGTTATTGGCCGATATATTTGAAAATTTTCGCGATAGTTGTATAAAAAGTTACGGACTCGATCCCGCATATTATTATACTCTCCCCGGATATACATGGGACGCCATGTTAAAACATACAAATATAAAATTTGAATTATTAACAGATATTGACATGGTTATGTTTGTCGAACGAGGTATACGCGGCGGCCTTAGTCAATGTTCAGGCCGATACGCACAGGCTAATAACAAGTACATGCAATCGTACGACCCATCGAAACCCTCATCGTACCTCATGTATTTCGATGTAAATAATTTGTACGGATGGGCAATGTGTCAACCATTGCCGTATGCCGATTTTTGGTGGGTCGACGATATATCGAATTTTGACGTATCATCTATCGCGTTCGATTCGCCTATAGGCTATGTTCTCGAAGTAGATTTAGAGTATCCGCGGCATCTTCATGACGCGCACATTGACCTACCGTTTTGCCCGACGCGTGATAAGCCGCCCGGCAAGCGGGAGTATAAACTCCTCGCAACGCTTTGCGATAAAAAGCGCTACGTGATACACTATCGTAATCTACAGCAGTGCACGCGCCACGGGCTACGCATAACAAAAATATACCGCATACTACAATTCACGCAGTCAGCGTGGCTGCAAAAATACATCGAACTCAACACGCAGTTTAGAACACATGCGAAAAACGATTTTGAAAAAAATTTATATAAATTGATGAATAATGCGGTATTCGGCAAGACGATGGAAAATGTGCGCAATCATGTTGATGTAAAATTATTAACAAAATGGGACGGACGGTACGGTGCGGAGGCAATGATCGCGAAACCAAATTTTCATAGTACTAGCGTATTTTCGGAAAAATTAGTTGCAATTGAATTACGCAAACTCGAAGTTAAAATCTACAAACCAATCTACGTCGGCATGTGCATACTCGATATATCAAAAGTATGTCTTTATGAATTTCATCACGAATACATGTCACCGCTCTATCGTGACAATTGTAGAGTAATGTACACCGACACGGACAGTTTAATTTATCAAATTAAATGTCAGGATGTCTATGAAAATTTGAAACGCGATATCGCTCGATTCGATACCAGCGACTACGCCGCGAATAATGCGTACGGTATACCACTCGCGAATAAAAAGGTGCCAGGTCTGATGAAAGATGAGAATAACGGCGCGATAATGACCGAATTCGTCGGGCTTAGAGCAAAAATGTATGCTTTGCGGGTGGACGGTAAAAAGGACACTAAAAAGGCAAAAGGTGTCAAAAGTAACGTCGTAGCGCGTAATATAACATTCGACGATTATACGCGTTGCCTTAATGACAAAATTGAAATGACGCGTCAGCAGTCATGCATAAAATCGAAATTGCATAAAGTGTATACCATCAGCGAGACAAAAATTGCTCTAAGTCCCTACGACGACAAACGGTATGTCGTACCTGAGTCGACCGACACCTTGCCGTGGGGACATTATAGAATACCGTTGTAAATTATATTTATTATATTTATTATACTTATTATATTTATTATATTTATTATATGTATTATATTGTGAGGATGTATTAATGAGAAGTATATATTTTTTGTTATATATTTTTATATATATGGCATAATATGTATTATGTTATACAATGATTGAATAAAATACATTAAATAACATTGTTTTTATGTATCCAAGAGTTGTGCGAACTGTCGAATCCCAGCCATTTCACGTAAACCTCGTCACCCCTCCTGCGCAGTATTTTCTCCACGAGGTACACATTCGGACAATTTGCGCGATGCAGCTCGTGCTCGTAAAACGCTCCAGCGATAGATGTCTTGCGATAATCCTCGAGTAGATATGTTACGGGATTAGTATGCTGCACTTTAACAATCTTAAACACCTCGGTTGTCCAATTTGGTGTGTAACCCTTCTCAAAAAGTTGTTTGTACTTGCTGACGCGTACCTGATCACCTACTTTGAACTTTGCCGGGCCCGCGATTTTTACACGATTGTACACGGTAGCCAAGAGTCTTTCGGCGATCGCGGGGGTAACGTCGGCGGGTCGCATACCAATCGTTCGATGCTTGCGTCCGTTGTAATCCGATACGAGGCGTGGCAGTATGTCGAACCACTTGTAAGTGCCATTCAGCGTAAACATCTTCCACATGTCGTTCTTTAGCGTGCGATTGAATCGCTCGATGACCGACGCCTTCAATATCGAATATGTCGAATAGTGATTAATGTCATGTTTTCGCATAAGTCGTTGCACATCGGCGTTGTAAAATTCCTTCCCGTTATCGGTTTGCATGTTTTTCGGACATCTCTTGCTGTCTCGAATTATCTCAGCGATTGCGTCAGCTGTCTCGCTTCCTCCTTTACTCTTGAGTGGTACAGCCCACGCATACTTGCTCAACACATCGATGACGTTGAGTATGTAGTGGTAACCTCTGTTGAAACGGGAGTACGGACGCATCTCGACAATGTCGGCTTGCCACAGATCATCGTATCCTCGCACTATGACATGCCTTCGAGGGAAATTTTTTCTCGCTGACGCGTGCAACTCGTTTACCAACTGCCTTCTCTCCAAACTATGTTGCTCGTTGTTATTTTCACTATTCATTCTCGTTCGTTCACGTTGTTTCGGGGTTGTTTCGGGGTTTGTTCACGTTCGTTCACGTTGTTTCGGGGTTCGTTCACGTTGTTTCGGGGTTCGTTCACGTTGTTTCGGGGTTCGTTCACATTGTTTCGGGGTTGTTTCGGGGTTCGTTCACGTTGTTTCGGGGTTCGTTCACGTTGTTTCGAGGTTCTTTCGGGTTAGGTAGTCGTTATAGCGTTGTTCACTCCCGTCCTTGACCCATTCGAAAATCGTCTTTGACTCGTTTGCAACCTTTTTCACAGTCGTTTCTGATCCGTTCGCAGCCGCTTTTGAATCGATCGTAACCGTCCCTGACCTGTTCGCAACCCTTACTGAGTTGGTGATAGCCTTGTATTTAACCTTTAAGGACTTGTTCGTAGCCTCGTTCGCAGCCCTGCTTGATATGTTCGTAACCTCGATCGTAGCGGTCGCGTTCACCACCGTTTCCAGGTCGTTCACTGCTGCTTCCGGGTCGGTCACTGCTGCTTCCGGGTCGTTCATTGTTGCCACTCATTGTTGTTTGGTAGCACGTCGATCGTAACCACTTCTTCTAGACGTTTGTTTGATGGACGTTTCCGAGCCAACCGCTCATTAGATGTCTGAGGTAGTGTTTGGTGCACGCAAAAGTTCTTTTATCGCAGTCTCCAACGCTCGTACATCCTTCTCTAACGCAGCCAGCTTCTCATCTAACTCTTTCTGTTGGACCATCAATGTTTTAAAACACTCTTCCAGGTACAATTCGTTGACGGCATCGGTATCCGCCTCCGGTTGCGCTACACGGCGAATCTTGCGCGATCTCGCGTCATAATCTATAGCGACGCGACATAGAGCGTTTTTACGCACACATCTTCTCATCAATGTGTGCCAATGATCGCCGGTTGTATCAATTCTCCTCTCGAATAATCCAAATTTATTGATAGACATTTTTTGCAATGCTTTGTAGAGTGTCACGCGATGGACTGAATAGATTGTCGGAACCCTTGTTTAATTTATAATAATGCCCGCTTCCCGCAGTTCCTCGATGATCGACAGGATCTCGTTGTCGTGCGCGTTGTTGCCAGCTTGGCGCGAAGCGTCGAGCAATCGTAGGCGATCCACTAGCTTGTTGGGGTCGTCCCAGTGCACGTAATCAATCTTATTGTCGGTTAGCGTCATAGCGCGAGGCATTCCAGTGCCAGATTTTGGGCTCTCCACCCGCGTCGACGGCGCGATTATATATTTGTACTTGTCCCCCTTGCTACCCTTCACACGACCTTGCGCATCAAAATTGCGTTTATGCACGTTTGTCGCCAATAATATGCGCTTGTATTTTTGCAAATCGTCATCCCGGTAATCGGGTCTTTTTTTGAAGATCAACTCGTACAATCCGGGCGTTCCAATGTACCGCGTGTCGCCTATGATTATATTGTCATCTTTGTCAATCACAAATCGCTTGCTGCCGAGCCGCATTTCATTCTCACTAAAGTAGACTCCGTATACATTATCAATTTCTTTCTTCTCATCAGCACCGAGGAGAGCGTCCATGTACTTTTGTCCTAATGGCCCCCAATCTTTTCGCATCATTTGTCGACCTTCCGACGATCGTAACCAGTGTCGAAGGAATATTTCGGGCGGGTTACGCGTGGTTTCGAAAACATTTTCGTCTACGAGCACTTTGGGTATCACAGGTTGTGCGCTTATCGGTGTAGATGTTGTCGGCAGTGAAGCGTCCAATGGCTTCGAAATATCATATTTTCTCTTTTTCAATTCCTCCTCTTTATATCGCTTGATAATTTTATGTTTACTCTTTTTCGGTGTCTCCCCCTCATACCGTGTCTCGATCTTCACACCGTCGTCGTCGTCGTCGTCGTCGTCGTCGGTGTTAGGCTCGTTTTTTACCAAAATCGTCGCGTTGTCGACAATCTTTTGTAGCGGCTTGATAATAGGTTTAAAGTGAGTCTTGACGGCGATATCATCATCGATCTTTCCGGTCTTCAGAGCGCGGTGTTTCTTGCGGATCGATTCGGCCGTCTTCGCAATCTCCATGGCAACCTTTTCACGCTCGCGAATATTATCAGCCATCCTAAACTCTAGAGAGTGCTGTCGACGACTAATGGCTCCGCGGTATCGCGAACTCGTTAAATCCTTTTCTGTATCGCCCGTTCGTAAGCGAGTCGTCCTTGTCTATCACTAAAAATCCATACTTTTGTTGCCAACATGTACGACATAACTCCCCGAAATCCTCATACGACATGTCGGTATTCACGTGATCGTTGTACACGTGCTTCAAATTAATGGCGTCCTGTTTAAATAGGATTAGCAGGTTCGCGTTGTCGCGTATAAGATGTTTCGGTATTCTCGCGTATGTCTGACAGAGATAGAAGCAGTCGATGTTCGAGTGGCGCCCCATTGAGAAGTACTCTCTTATCGTATCTTGCTTGTCGCATGCCACGTCATCAAAGACAAAAATTGAATTTGGACATGCCTCGCTCGGTGGAATGACGTCACTGTTATTTGAGAATGTAAAGTAGCCGATTTCGTCAATCGACGTCAATAAATCTTCCAAATAGCGATATTTCGGCTGTTGCAGCAATTTCGAGTACACGTACACGTTCTCGAAACGCACACCGTGCGGACTTTCCAGCAGGCTTATCAACACGTTGGTTTTACCGCAGTTTGAGGGGCCGCAAACGATCGCGCGTATAGTTGTCGGTAGCATCGTACCGTGTTTGCGCACACCTTCGTTCACGCTGCAGCGTACTCTGTCGTCGTAATTCATCACTCGTATCGTCAGAGGTTGTCGCACGAATTTCATTTTCTCACTCCCGATTTGACCTCCAACGTCCGCCTATTTATAGCTGCGCGGACTCGCGCTTTGCTCAGTATCGTCTAGAGATTGCGGCGGATGTCAACAAAAATAGGCACAGGTGTATTAAATCGTGCGATAAACGCACTTCCGGTCGAGCTTCATATCCCCGGCTATCAATTTTGCGGCCCGGGAACTCGTTTGGAAAAGCGATTGGCTAGAGGTGATCAAGGCGTCAACCCATTGGACGCGGCGTGTCGTGAACACGATATAGCGTACTCTCGGAGCAGCGAACTCGCCGAGAGACACGCGGCGGATAAGGTACTCGCCGAGAAAGCGAAAACTCGCATCGTCGCGAAAAACTCGAGTCTCGGTGAGAGAGCCGCGGCCGCAGTTGTCTGGACAGCGATGAAGGCCAAGACGAAGCTCGGCATGGGCTTGAAGAAGAGGACGAAAAAGAGGAGGAGGAGGGTACTTTCGGCAGCAAAACGAGGCGGATTTTTGCCGATTTTACCAATGCTGGGCGCGCTCGGATCCCTGGTCGGCGGAGCGGCTGGCGTAGCAAAAGCGGTAAACGACAATAAAGCCGCGCAACGTCAGTTGCAAGAGATACTACGCCACAATCGCGCCATGGAAGGCCGCGGACTGTATCTCGCCCCTTACAAATATGGACGAGGAGCGAGGAAAAAAAAAACGTCAAAAAAACGTTAAAAATGCCGCAAGGTGTAACTACAAATGTGCAATTGCTACAACTTGAGTGGTATCGTCAATCTGGACAGCACAGACGGTCCCATTGGGTGGCGTATGCAAAAAGGGGAAATCGCGCAATCTATTTCGACAGTTTTGGCAATCTTCGACCACCCGAGGAATTGGTGCGATATTTAAACGTGCCGAAATTGGAATACAATTACACCTCTTATCAAACGTATGATCAGAGTATCTGTGGACAATTGTGCTTGCAGTTTCTCCGAGAGATTGAATTTTAGTTCAACTTGCAGCGAATTTAAAGACTGACATTGCGCTATTTCACTCAGTTTTGTCAACATGTCGCTAACACTAACATTGACTGGGAAAAGTAGCGTCCTCGCGGCGACCTACTTTCCGCCCATAGATTTGAGCGACGCGGACTACGAGCTCGGTCTGACGGATTTTGAAACTTATCACACTATATCGAATGTGAATTCCTCGAATAATAAATTTTACTACGGCAAAGACGACGCGGAAATTACGATTCCCGAGGGATCGTACGAGCTGCAAGCGATACATGAATTTTTGAAACGCGCACTTTCCCGAAAACATAATGCTGTTAGTGATAAAGGTGTCGACGATGAAGATTACCCAATCGTGCTCCGCGCTAATTACAATACGATGAGAAGCGAGATTAAGTGTGCCTACAGAATAAACTTTAGCATGCCCAACAACATTGGATCGCTGCTGGGATTCTCGAATCGTATACTGCAACCGCGAAAATGGCACAAATCGAACATGGCGATTAATATTATCAACGTGAACATTATCCGCATAGAGTGTAACGTGACCGCGGGTGCATACTGCAACGATAAACTCGTTCACACGATACATGAATTTTCACCGAGGGTACTACCAGGATATAAGATATCGGAAACGCCGGCGCAGATCATTTACCTGCCGGTCTTCGTACGGAGCATTACTGATTTAGTGTTACGCGTTACTGACCAGGAGGGACGATTGCTCGATTTTCGAGGTGAAGAGATAACAATTAGATTGCACGTACGACGGCGGGCCACCCTCGTGCAACGGGATGCTCGTGTTGAATAAAGACACGAAGAACACAATCGGGCCAGCAGCAACATCATTCGCTAATATCAAATTAACCGCGAAGAAGAGACTCACCTCGTCAAACGTTGCGTTTTTACAATCTTTGGGATTTGCGGTGCGCGCCATCTGAACAATGACTGAGATTCTCAACATCGAGGAAGAGCCAGTCTTTGACGATCGCATCGTCAAGATTGAGACTCACACATACAACCCGTTTGCCAACACAACATTTGGATACAGCGACGAGATAAGAATACCCATACAACAACAGGATTTATATACGTTGCCGTATGAGAGTTTCCTCTACATCGAGGGTGAACTGCGGATAACTCATCCAGTTGAGGGATCCAATGTGATGCTGGGAAATAATTGCGTCGCATTTATGTTTGACGAAATTCGCTACGAGCTCGATGATGTGGAGATTGATCGCAACAGGAATGTGGGAATAACAAGTCTGCTGAAAAACTATGTGACAATGTCATCCGATAGAAGCGTGATTATGCGAAATGCAGGCTGGGATAGCCCGACTACTGTGAATGGATACTTTAATTTTTGCGTACCGCTGCACATGTTGCTGGGATTTTGCGAGGATTACAAACGCGTGGTTATTAATGCGCGTCATGAGTTGATCCTAATACGAGCGCGCAACGACAATAATTGTCTGTATGGAAATTCTGCACTGGAGCCTGTGATCAACATATTCAAGATACAATGGCGAATGCCACACGTGTTGTTGAGCGAGATTAAGAAGCTGTCGATGCTGCGCGCTTTGGAAAGCGGACGTTACCTCAGCATGGGTTTCCGCTTGTGGGATCTATACGAATTTCCGCTATTACAGCGTACGACCAAGCATTCGTGGGCCATTAAGACCGCGACTCAACTGGAGAAGCCGCGATATGTAATTTTTGCTCTGCAGACAGGGCGTAAAAATGTCATGTCCGAGGATACGAGTCGATTCGACAACTGTAAATTAACCAACGTGAAACTCTATCTGAACTCGGAATGTTATCCGTACGACGATATGAATCTGGATTTCGATAGAAACAGATGGTCAATTCTGTATGACACGTATGCGCGTTTCTGCAAAAATTATTACGGATACGAGTATCTCGAGCCGAGCCTCACCATCACACGGTTTTTACAAAACGGTCCGTTTGTGATTATCGATTGTTCTCGACAAAACGAATCGGTCAAGAGCGCAACGGTGGATGTGAGATTGGAATTTGAATGTAAGGAGAATATACCTAATAATACCACTGCGTACTGCCTCATCATGTCCGCACCAACGTTTGTCGACCTGCAAGGATTTATCTTAAACAAGCGATTTATCGTGAAGGAAGCGGCAATCCTGAGAAGAGGATATATCATGTCACACTATTTCTTCGCATGCTCTGTGCCGTGGAGCGTGCTTATAAAGTCGGAAAGGCGCCAGGCCTCATGGATAACTCAGCATCATCACAGCTTGCAATGGGAGGATGGAAATGTTCCATACTGCATGGCTCAGCGCTTGATCACGGCAGCTATCAATGGCATAAATGAACAAGACGAGGACGAAGAAGAAGAGTCCTCTCTCGTGTATGTAAAAGGACTCGAAAAGCGAGAGTGGCTTGCCGAAATAGTGGACGATGCGTGCAGCGGTTTCATGATTGAGACCTTGGATGCCATATATGAAGATGTGCCTGCATTAAATAAATTAGATCCCACATATACTCTACGATGTAATAAACATGTAAAAAATTGCGCGTTACAAAATGTATTTAAATTATTCAATTGGTGGTCGGCTAATCGCGACGATCATCCGTTTTTTGAATAAACATATTATTTACATACTATTCTCTTTATTATTTTTCCTAACCAGATATTTCTAAGAAATCCTTTTACCCCCACTACTTTTAATAATTTCTTACGCAATCGTATTTCTAAGAATTCCTTTTACCCCCACTACTTTTAAAAATTTCTCACGCAATCGTATTTCTAAGAATTTCTTTTACCCCCACTACTTTTAATAATTTGTCTTTCCCTCCAGATATATTTCTAAGAATCCCCCTCTCCTAATATTTTAAATATTTCTCTTTGTTCTTTCCCTCCAGATATATTTCTAAGAATCCCCTTCTCCTAATATTTTAAAAATGACCGTTACTCGATTATTAGTACCTTATTATACAATCAGTCTTTCGTCGACCGTTCTAACTGACGGTTCACTTTTTAATACCCTCGGTTCAAAGAAGCAGCAGCATGAATTACTACATGCCGAGACATGAAGAAACGTGCGAGAAGAAATGCGACGAGTAAGTATAACTTTTTTATATATTTTATATTTTTAATTTTATTTTATATATTTTTTTTTTATATTCTATATTTTTTTATGAGTTATAATTTTCATCTAATTTTTACAGCGTTTCGCTGGAGCCTCGTGCGGTTCGCATACTTGGAAGACGATACGCATTGACGGCAACGGAATTCAAATTCCTCGAAATCGGCATCAGAGTGGATCCGCCGAGTTACGTGGAGATCGCCATAGGAGATCATCGGGGAAAACAGCTATTACTATCTCTCGAAACGTGGAAAGGACTCTACGAGCAACGCCACGCTATTCACAATTACCTGAACAATGACTCCTCCTCCAACAACGATGTGTATAATTGCATAAGTGTCGGGCCGCTAACAGTGCGATTTCACAAGATAAACGGCACCAAGCTCATAAGTCTCGAATCAGCGGACGTGCGCATGATGATGGTCGAATCGACGTTACATCGTATGTTCGAGCTCGATTCATGTATCGAAATAATGTACGATCGATTGACGAGGCTCATCGCAACAGTTGATATCAAATATACTCAATTCTCCAATATTGCATCCACTGTAACGAATGCGAGAGAATTGTCGAATGCGATACGCGCTAGCAATGCCTTCAACATGCACCAACTTGTCGATTGCGAGCTGGTGGCTTTAGTTTTTAATATGTAATAAAACTATATATAATTATGTATTAAATATAAGATGAATAAATACTTATATGTATATATCATGGTGTACTTTATTTGCGCGCCACCCGTTACATACTTTGCGAGAGATAATTATTTTGTCAAGGACATTGCATTCAGCGAGAAAAAATCGATATTATTATCTTACGAGATAAGACATCTATGCTGCGGCAGAATCGATAATTTTATCTTACGAGGCGCACGCGACATTATGAGTAAGAGAGACGCACGCCTTCGAGAGAGAGAGAGAGAGAGAGAGAGAGATCCAAGCCTGGATTCAGCACGCATTTGATGCAGCGTGATAGTAAGAGAGAAGACGCACGCATTTCGAGAGAGAGAGAGAGGTAGCGCGCGGCGGCGAGAGATGCAGCGGCGAGCGAGTCGGCGGCTCGGGCGGCGAGAGATGCGGCGGCGAGAGAGAATTCGGCGGCTCGGGCGGCGAGAGATGCGGCAGCGCGCGGCGGTATACGCGCTCTCCCATCGGAGCGAGAGAGAGAGAGAGGTAGCGCGCGGCGAGAGAGTCGGCGGCTCGGGATCCAAGCCTGGATTTTGTGGCGAGAGCCGGCGAAATAAGACGCGAAGGAGAGAGCTTTTAAAATAATTTTTAATAATTTCTTTATATATTGCCTTATAATTTAAAAGGGAACAAGAGGACATTTTAATCTAAAATAAATACTTATTTGATAATAATATATTTTTTAATCTATAAAATATGTGTAAATTTACATTTGTGTGTGCGTGTGTGTGTGTGTGTGTGTGTATATAAAATTAAAAAATGTATAAACAATATATAAAAAATATATATAAAAGTATAAAAAATATATATATAAAAGTATAAAAAATATATTAATTATATACAATTATATAAAATAAAATTATATAAAATGTATTAAAATTTATAAAATAAAAAATGTATAAACGATATATAAAAAATATATTAATTATATAAAAAATATATTAATTATATAAGATAAAATTATATAAAATTATATAAAATTTATAAAATAAAAATATATAATGAAAAGATACAAACATAAAAAAAAAGATGTATGAAATAAAAATTATATAAAACTATATAAAACGATATATAAAAAATATATAAAAATAAAAGAAGGTCGGAGGCGAGAGAGGGATCTAAGCCTGAATTCAGCGGCTCGGGATTCAGCGGTGCGGCGAGAGAGCCGGCGAGAGAGAGAGTCAGCGGGTCTGCGGTGACTGCGAGAGAAGGGGTCGCGTCAACCATCGCTGTCAGACTGTGCCTGCACATAGAAATATAATAAATTATTATACTATTTTTTTATATTTTGACATATATATATATATACTTACAATCTCGGTTCCTCATATCTGACTCCTCCATTTCTTGGTTCGAATCTGATTTCTGGAGATGCTTATACCATCTCTCAACATTCTCAAAACATCTCGAATGATCTTTTACCGCGTTCTCCATTTTTTTTCGATGTCTATCACTTTTTCACACGTGTTACACTTGTAACCTCAGCCTATTTTCGCTGACAGTCGCTGCAATCCCTGATCATCGGTGCTGGACCGTCAATATGCGTTCGCATCCACGGCCGATTGTAGTGTTCGAGGCAGCGACGATATGTCTGAACCTCCGGATCCGTCTTGATATGCTCCGGAAGCTTGTCCCACAAATGCTCTACGAAATATCCACACTTTTGCAGTAAAACAATCTTCGGAATATATTGTAACTGTTCGGCACTTAAACTGAGAATGTCGGAAGCACTTGATAGTATTACAAACATTCTGAATGAAGAGAGCGTGCGCTCGCCAGTGGTACTATGGCCCGGCAGCTGCATCGGTCCTCATTATATATCCCGATCATCCCTTTGTTCGTGGGGATGATGATGCAATTGTTAATTCGCGAGAAATATTTGTGTGATATCTTCGGAGAAAATTTAGATATCGCTGATAATTCTTAGAAATACATAGATAAATTTCACCCCGTCGGATCGACACGTCGGATCGGATTAACATGTCGCAACCTGTACGGATCAACCCTGCTTGATTGTCGGCAAACCTTTTGTTCTTAGTAATTCGCAGAATTATCTTATCAAACTTAGATATCCGATTGTCGGCGCTCAGCCTAAAAAAAACGGCGGCAGCCATTCGCAGAATTTTTATCTTATCAAATTTAGATGAAGAAACGCAACCCCCTTGATTGTCGGCGCTCGATCCAAGCTTGGATTTTGCGGCAGCCATTCGCAGAATTTTTATCTTATCAAACTTAGATGAAGAAACGCAACCCCCTTGATTGTCGGCGCTCAGCCTAAAAAAACGGCGGCAGCCATTCGCAGAATTTTTATCTTATCTTCGGAGAAAATTTATGAAAACTTTGATACCGCTCAAGCTTATCTTTGATACCTTACAAAGACGCCGCTTATCTTGGATTCGAAAACTTAGCTTATCTTATCTTGGATTTTCGGAGAAAATTTATGAAAACTTTGATACCGCTCAAAGACGCCGCTTATCTTATCTTATCTTGTTTATGAACATATCAAGTAACATGATCCCCTTATCTTATCTTGTTTATAAATATATCAGGTAACATGATCCCCTTATCAGGTTATCTGATATGTTTATAAACAAAAGATAAGCTTATCTACTGATAAGACCCCCTCCCCCCGCGTGACGTCACCCCCCTCGCCCCCGATTCCCCCCCGCCCCTCACCCCCCCTCATTGCCCCTGAGTTAGAACTCCCCTAGTATCCCTACTAATATATATAGCTGCATGTAGCAAATTGTATATTTTTTTTTACTGTGAATTTTTTTTATTTGTCTATAATTATTCTATACATAAAAATATTATCGAACACTAAATATTTTATTTTCGAAATATTTTTTATTTTTTATATCAAAATATGTTAGATTATGTAAAATATCTCGTAAACCGTTTAATTATTGACTTTTACCCTGTATGCAAAATATGTTACAAGGAATCAATTTACATAAATATTTAGACTAATCAATATAAAATAATCAAAAAAACCACTCCTCAACGTTTAAAGTCGACCAGACTGGCGATATCGCCAGTCTGGTCGACTTTAAACGTTGAGGTGTGGTTTTTTATTAATTATTACTGGCAACCTTAAGGATTATTACTTATAAAATAATCAAGTTGACTAATAATATTGAAAATTGCCTTCTACAAACATTTCTGTAACATCAAAATTTGTATATCTCCGTTGAAATACTGCAACTTTTATTTGCAGCATTATTTTCTAAAAATTATACTGTTAGAAATAAAAAATTGTAACGTTTTATTTAGAACACTCAATAAATATATTTATACACACATGTGAATGCTCAGTAAATATATTCATACACACACATGTAAATGATAAGTAATTATATTGATAATTATATGTAATTCGATAATGAAAAAATATTATATAATATTTTTTTAAATATCAAGGATAAAATGGGCCCCTCTATCGCCCATTCCCGTAAGAACGCAGCCACAAAATATTTTTTTTTTCGTCTCTCCGATTATAGCAAACGAGACATTTGCATTGAGGTGTCTTTTTGTAACAATATGTATGGGAATATAAGAAATTATTGATTTGATAAATTTTTATTATTTAGGAAAAGGCGACACTTTTTAAATACTAACTTTAGAATCCATTGTATCTGAAAATAATTCCACCGATTTTTGAAAATCGATGGATTCATTGCTAGTATTCTTATATGTGCTATTCCTAGAGCCATTTTCCTCTTGGCCTTCGGTTTTAGTTTTTATGAGTTTCCAATCTTTAAATTGGCACTCTATTTCTTTCATATGATTATTGAATGATCTTTGAAGTTCATTCCACATATGAGAAGAGTCGACAATGCGACGCCCTTGAGTGCATGCTTTCCTGGATACGATTTATATTCAGAGGGATATTCTCCAGATAACAAAATGATTGTTATCTTCGCAAAGTTCGACATTTTTACTACACGTACCTGTATTTGAATTTGACTCCAAGCATTGCATCGTAGGTACTAACGATTGGATACTAATTTTAATAACCAGAACACACATGCAAATCGTTCTGGGAGAAGATATTTTAGAAACAATTAGCAGGCAAATATATCGTTTCTGATATAAAATATCTTTTTCCAGAGCGCACATGCAAATCGTTCTGGGAGAAGATATTTTTAAAAGCAACTAGCAGACGAATATATCGTCTTTGGAATAAAATATCTTTTTTTGTTACTACTGCAACTTTATAACTATTATTACTACTATTGTACTATTGTAACTACTATTTATTATTACTATAATATTTCTATTACTAATAACTATCTATATATATGGTATATAAGTACCGTCCGTCTGTCTGTCTGTATGTACGCGAATTACTTTCGCATTTGTGGACCGATTTTCGTGAAACTGGTACCAAAATGTTGCAAATTTTTCGGGGGTGGCTGCTGTGGAGTTTTTTTTAATTTTTTTTCCTCAGAGAAGGGTATGTTTTTGCGAAAAAATTTTTTTTTCAAATTTTTACGCCAATGTGTTTAGAATGTTCAGAAATATTGCAAAAAAAGATTTTTTAAAGTTTAATGATTTTTTTTATACTTTTACTTATCCACCCACGCGCCACCCGCGCACTTTTACATTAATGGATCGATTCCCTAGAAATTATTATAAAACCTAAATTTTGAAAATTTTTCAGAGATGGTTAATATGTGGTTTTTTTTTTAAGTTTTACATCATCATCCACCCACCCACGCGCTCATACATTTATTGACCGTAAGTACCGTTTGTCTGTCTGTATGACCGCGAACTACTTTTACATTTATGGACCGATTTTCACCAAATTGGTACCAAAATGTTGCAAATTTTTCGGGAGTGGCTGCTGTGTGGTTTTTTCAAGTTTCCATCCACCCACGCACACCCACCCACGCATTTGCACATTTATTGACAGATTTTCACGAAATTGGTACCAAAATTTTGCAAATTTTTCGAAGATGATTACTAGGTGTTTTTTTATTTATCATCCACCCACGCACACCCACCTACGCACTTACACATTTATTGGCAGATTTTCACGAAATTGGTACCAAAATTTCGTAAACTTTTTGGGGATGACTACTAGATGTTTTTTTTTATTTTACATCCCCACTCATGCACCCACCCACGCATTCACGTTTTAATTGACCGATTCTCTTGAAATCGGTACCAAAAATTATTAAAATTTTGCAAATTTTTCGAGGATGACTACTCGGTGGTTTTTTTAATTTTACAGCCCCACCCACGCACCCACCCATGCATTTATGTCTTAATTGATTGATTCTCTCGAAATTGGTACTAAAATTTCGCTAATTTTTCGGAAATGGCTAATATTTGATTTTTTTAGTTTTGTCCATCCACGCATGCGCGCATTTATGGACCGATACTATTCGAGTGTCATTTGCTATGACAATAAATAAATCACAAGGACAAAGTTTAGAAAAATTTGGAATTTATTTGCCACATCCTGTATTTGCTTATAGTTAACTTTATGTGGCATTTTCTAGAGCAACAAAAAAAAAGTGTAAGAATTAAAATTGATGAATTTAGCAATCAAGGACATTTAATTGAAGAAAATGAAAAATGTTTTACAAAAAATGTAATATACAGGGAAATTTTGTAAATTGAAGAATTATGAAATTGTATGAGAGCTAATAATAGCGGGTTAGCGGTGGGTACATTAGAAATAAAAAAAAATTGAGTAAAATTTAAAAAAAGATATAATAATTAAGTAATAAAAAAATATTTAAAGTATATAATAACTAAAATAATTTTTTATATTTAAAAAATATGAAATTGTGTGGAAATTAAAATAAACAAGAAAATAAAAATATCCTAAAAAAATCATAAAAATGAAAAGGTCAGGCCATGTTCAAAAGAAGGTACTCAAAAATTTAAACGATCTAATAATAAATTATCACGAAAAGTAACTGATATGTTATTCAAGGTACCAGTTCAAAGTGAACATACGTAAAGTGTATATTATCTAAATTTAGTAATAATATATTACCATGAAAAGTAACTGTGATATTTTATTCAAGGTGCAAGTTCACATTGAATATACATACATATAAGTAAAACTGATTACAATTTGATTCTAGAAAATAAGTGCGATATGTTATTCTTAGTGCACAAAATATAATAGTCGTTTATAGAGATTTGATTTGAAATTCATACTAGCCCGTACAATGAAAAATAATTGCTCGTAATTCCAGAGTACCAATTTGTTAATGACTCAGAAAAATAACATGGCGGCCTGCTCTCAAAAAACTATGATGTTTCTCGATGTCCATTTAGAAATAATGTCGAAGCTCTTACAGAATAATTACTACAACATTTAAAATACGAAAAGTATTACATTAGAAGAAGATTAGATTAGAATAAGGATTCAACGTATTTTTAAAAGCTCTACACACACAACGAAGTGAATATACAAAACTATATACAAATACCTTTTTCTTCTGTGTTTCTGAAGAAAATTGTAAGTCAAATGAAACCTTGCACTTTGAGAACCATGTCACTTACTTTTCAGAGTCAAATTGATAAATTTTTTTTGTATATTTTAATGATATCTATTTCTCACTTGTATCTTGAATAATTAATATGTAATTTTTTATTGTATATTACGACAAATAATCAGTAAACTTTTTAAGCGTATAGCTTTATTGTAGTTGACCTGAGAATTGTACATTTATAAATTTTACTTAATATACACCCGTTTCGAGCAACAAGGCAAAGTTTTCTGATCAATAACTTACTCCCTGAAAATACGGTATAACACAAATCGGAAGTTGATACGAAAATTCGAAATTTTACTAAAGAAAGATTGGAGGTTTTTAATTTATACAATTTTCACAACTCTTATTTCAATTATTTATTCTACCCATCGAAAGTTTTTTGAGAGCAGGCCGCCATGTTATTTTTCTGAGTCATTAACAAATTGGTACTCTGGAATTACGAGCAATTATTTTTCATTGTACGGGCTAGTATGAATTTCAAATCAAATCTCTATAAACGATTATTATATTTTGTGCACTAAGAATAACATATCGCACTTATTTTCTAGAATCAAATTGTAATCAGTTTTACTTATATGTATGTATATTCAATGTGAACTTGCACCTTAAATAAAATATCACAGTTACTTTTTATGGTAATATATTATTACTAAATTTAGATAATATACACTTTACGTATGTTCACTTTGAACTGGCACCTTGAATAACATATCAGTTACTTTTCGTGATAATTTATTATTAGATCGTTTAAATTTTTGAGTACCTTCTTTTGAACATGGCCTGACCTTTTCATTTTTATGATTTTTTTAGGATATCACTTACTTTTTAAAGTACAGATATATAGAGCAGCTTTCTAGTAATTCAAGTATCACAAATATATGTATTTTCGATTCTTATCACATAACTTTGTATAAGTAACAATTTATGCAATACAGTTCAAAATAATTGAAATATATGGTATATATGTACATATATAAAATATATAATTATATTATAGTATACATATATATTTTATTTAATCATATATGTAAATGTTTGTATAATTGTAATAACTTTTAACGATACATTGCACATTTATTTCAATTGCAACAGAATGAATTTATATTCTTGTATGAATATTAAAAATAAAGAATGGGCCCCTCCATCGCCCATTCTCGTGAAAACGCAACCATATATTTTTCTTCGTCTCTCCGATTTTAACACGACATACATATTTCTGTCTGATAATTTTTTTCTTGATGATACTTTTTGAAATGTCATGAATCTTAGGTCAAATTAGAAACTTATTGCACTCGTTTTAATGCAGCGCTTACAGCAGCTTTTATAAAGCGCCAGAGCAGCCGATATTTTATTTTGGCGCTTACGGCAACTTTTATACAGCGCTAGAACAGTTGATGTTTTAATGTAGCGTTTACGGCAGCCTTTTTATACAGCGCCATTATTTAATCTGTTCTAAGAACAATATGTATGCCCCTTGTGTTCCTTTGGGCCATTTTTTCTTGAACACTTCCATATCATTAGAGTAATACCATTCCGATTTTGTGTCAGCTCTCAACATACACGTGTAGTGACCACGATTCATTTCTTCACCTTCGTGAAATATAGCGCTTATTAGCTTGTACTTTTTTTTACGAGTATTAATCGTGATATTACTCGTCGGCACGGCGGTAATCCGATTGTTGATAATTTTTTTAGAAGCACCGTTTACAAAAGTATATAAATTGAGCTGTATTACTACGACGGATAAAGTTGATTCGATTACGGTTTTCTTTTTCAACACGGTGCCCTTACATTCGTTACAATTGCCGTTTATCGTTTCCCATTTAGAAAATTCTATATTAATCAAACTTTGTAGAGTGACACCTTTTTTCCTTTTTAATGTCGAATGTATAGG
Organism: Nylanderia fulva; assembly: GCF_048542155.1. Taxonomy (NCBI): domain Eukaryota; kingdom Metazoa; phylum Arthropoda; class Insecta; order Hymenoptera; family Formicidae; genus Nylanderia; species Nylanderia fulva. The sequence continues at coordinate 130,873 of NW_028189644.1, forward strand.
TAATATTAACAAACTACTGCTTTCCAGCTTAGTTACATTGTAATTACATTTGACATTCGAGCAACATGTTACGTGCTTTAATTCGAGTTTTAATACATCATTGATGTCGGAATACGTCGACATTAGAGCCGTAAAAAATTCCGAAACATCTTGTTGTGTTCGTTCTTCGAAGCGTTTTCCGACAGATCTTCTAACCGCTTGAATGTTGCAATATTTACGTTCACCATACGCGCAGATAGCATCAATCAATGCATTCGATGCTTTATTTTTCAGTATTTGTTGCCTAATACGTACGCAATGAAACGCACATTGTAATATTACATTAGCGTAACACGAAACAGCATCGTTATTGCAAAGGCCATATATTTTCCACGTAACTATACTTTTTGGTTCCTCACAATCATAATTCTGCATATCATCAATGTTATTAGGGATATCCCATCGACGATCGTACATTTTCACAACCTTTTTCTCGGACGGATTGATTTGTGGCAGTTCAGATTTGAATATAGATCTCAGTCGATTATATTCTACAATGGCTCTCGAGTTTGCTTTAACTGATGCTGGATTGAAATTTATCAAATGTAGGCCTTCCAATTTACTTACTCGTGACAAACCTACATAGGCTTGACCATCACTGAATACAGTCGTTCCTAAATCCATCATTGCATTGTTACATGTAATTCCTTCGATAAAAATAATTCGACATTCTTTAATTTGTCTCTCAAAGTTTTCAAGACCATGTCTGACAATTGCGTATATTTTGGTGTAGATACATGACTAACCGGTAATTGAAACATTCTATGGATTGTCAAGCCATCGATATTGAATGCTGCGATACCCATGGGAGCAGATATGGCAGTCGTTTTTTCCAAATTTATTCTGATCCAATGTTTAATCGTTTCAATTAGAAAACTTTTACCTGTACCACCCTCGCCACTTACGTACAGTCGCAGAATCTGATTCTTATCTTGTAAGACTTGGCATACTCCATCAAAGACTCTTTTCTGGTCTTTGTTCAATTGCGACATCATTTGCGATAAATCAATCGGGTCGTCAATCTTACCAAAATCTTCCAGATCTTTCATTGCGTCGTCAGCTTCTATCGGATTACAATCCAGTTCATCGTCATCGGATTTGTCTCTGTCTGCTGTTTTCAGATCATTTTCGCGCTTCTCGATTAATTCAGCAACGTTCTCAAAAGCTTTCTGTATTTCTTCGAGCCTTTCATGATATTTCATTGCCTTCGTTAAAACAGACTCTGAATTCTTAAAGGCATCCGTGTAAGTCTCGAATGTACCTTTGAGTTCACTGAAATCTCTTCATGGTTTGAACAGAAGAAGCAGCGAGTAAAAGTATTTTTCGGGCTCAGTTTTTATATTAAATCGATAATGGTTAATTAAATAACCCTTTTTTCGTTTTTTTAAAAATAAACCCGATGCCAGTTTGTAACACTTGACTTCGTCATTATTTGACATCTGTTTCGTAATTTCCCAGAATCTAGCAAAATCGTACAAATTCAATGATTCTAATTCCTGAGGTCTATTTGGATAGTAATCATCGATGAGTGACAAACAGTAAATATTCGTAGAATTTTCATCGAGAGCTTAAATTTCATTAAATGTTTTAACTTTTTTATTTCTCACCTCATTAACATCGATCCATTTGACCATGGTATCATTATCCGTACCGTACAAGGGATTCCCTAATAGTGTATCCGCAGCTTCTAAAGCACCGCATTTTCTGTTATTTAATGAACGCATTGCAAAATTTCACAGTTTCGATGCCAAGGACTTATTCGAATCTATCACTTCAAAGTCTGTATTGCATTTTTCCGACTTTGTCGTGTATTTTGTTAAATATGAGTTTAAAAACTTTGATTTTTCTCTAATAAATTGTATGTCCATATTTCCCTCCCAGGCTAATTTGATAGACGGATTATAATCATTTATAAACCTTTCCGACTCCTTGCGAGGAAGATCGTATAATCTGCTCTTACTGCGTAAATTTTTTCTACCGACTATCGAAGTGATAACGTCTCTTAAAACGAAATTCTCAGTAACTGGCCGAGGAAAATCGAACCGACACTTTCTGTATATATTAGTTTCCGTTTTTTTCGTACGCATGCAATACGAGTTTTGTTTATGATTCTGATCACTTATTACCGTATCGTACAACGTTGGCGAAACATTTTCATCTGGAATTTCACACGTTACGTATTTTTGAATAAACGTAGCAACTTCTTCATCCGGCGATTTTTCTAATACTGGAGCATCTTTTATCCAAATCATACAATGCATGTGCTGGATACTTCTACGTTGATATTCCAGTCGCCAGAAGTAATGAATAACCTTTCCTATTGGATTATCGGACGAACAAATAAAATCAATCATGGCTTTGAATTTTATGCACATGAATCTAGAAGTACTTACAGGATCGTATGCGATTAGTTCGCTGATGCCTAACTTCGCTTTATCGGGATTCATATCTCGTAAATATTCACCCAAATCGGACCATTTCCATTCACTAGGACTCAAAGTCAAAAACCACGTCGCTGGACCGTAATGCAAAGTCATGCATTTTACATTATTGGACGGTTGTCGCCAAAATTGATCCGTATTTCTCAATTTTGCAAAAATACTCATTAAATTCGATTCTAATTGGTAACCTTTCAATTTGTTCAAGTATCTACCAGCAGTGTATCTCTCTCGTGGGTTAGTAACCATCATCAGATGACGCTGGAAGACGAATTTTTGAGTAATGAGGATTATTTTCTTTCAACCATTGTAAAGCCTTATACATTTTATTAATATCTACCAAATTTTCCCAAACCACTTTAGATTTCTTGGGTATACCTCGAACGAGAATGTGTAACTCGTGATTCAAATTTATAGGATCTTCCGGAGGACATACCTTATCCAATGTTTCTTGTAAAGGCAGAGGCAAATGAAATGTTCTATCTTTTCCTAAACAGAGTTCGATTATATAAGTTTTTTGATTTAATTATAAATTTAACATATATAAGACAGGCAATAAGAGCCAAATCGCGGATGACAGTGCGTTATCCTAAACGAAACTAAAAATTTTTTCGTTAGAATTAAATACCTGTGCACAAGGCACCAAATTTTACTTGGACACGGCCAAGATATAAAATTGGAATAATCTCTACAAAAGATTTTTAATTCCATGTATCCCCTATTCCCCCTAAAGAAATAAATGCGAGAGAAAAATATAGATCCGAAAGTCGCAGAATCGGGAATCGAACCCGAGACCTTTCGCTTGCCGGGCGACTGCTCTTCCTTGATTTAAAATGTGCTATATTTAAATCATTTAATTATTTTTTTCGTTCAAGTACAATTAACAGCAAAAACTGCATATACGTAGGTATGTATTTGACTCTACTGCCATTACTTGAAACAAATACATTATTCGATATTAACAAATTGGAACTCTGGAATTACGAATAATTATTTTTCATTGTACAGACTAGGTTTAAATTTCTGAGGACCTTCTTTTGAACATGGCTTGACCTTTTCATTTTTATGATTTTTTGGAGATAGGGTGAGAGAGGACAAATGAGGGTAAGAGAAGACGAGATAGGCGAAAGAGGGTGAAAGAGAACGAAAGAGGGTGAGAAAGGACGTACGAGGGTGAAAGAGGTGAGAGAGGGTGAGAGAGGACGAAAGAGGGTGAAAGAGGACGAAAGAGGTCGAAAGAGGGTGAGAGAGAACGAAAGAGGGTGAAAGAGGACGAAAGAGGGTGAGCGAGGACAAAAGAGTGTGAAAGAGATCGAAAGAGGATGAGAGAGGGCGAAAGAGGGTGAGAAAGAATGAAAGAGGGTGAGAAAGAATGAAAGAGGGTGAGAAAGAATGAAAGAGGGTGAGAGAGGACAAAAGAGAGTGAAAGAGGACGAAAGAGGGTGAAAGAGGACGAAAGAGGGTGAGAGGGAATGAAGAGGGTGAAAGAAGACGAAACAGGGTGAAAGAGGGTGAGAGAGAATGAAAGAGAGTGAGAGAGGACGAAAGAGGGTGAAAGAGGCGAAAGATGGTGAAAGAGGACGAAAGAGGGTGAAAGAGGGCGAAAGAGGGTGAAAGAGGACGAAAGAGGATGAAAGAGGGCGAAAGAGGGTGAAAGAGGACGAAAGAGGGTGAAAGAGGACGAAAGAGGGTGAAAGAGGGTGAGAGAGGACGAAAGAGGGTGAGAGAGGACGAAAGAGGGTGAGAGAGGACGAAAGAGGGTGAAAGAGGCGAAGAGGGAAAGAGGGGTGGGAGTGGGGGTGGAAGTGGGGGCGGGGCGGGATGTGGGAGGGAAAGGGGTGGGTGGAAGTTGAGGGAGGTGTGAGTGAAAGGTGAGAAGAGATTTATATATATATATATATAATCCTGATGACGTCAGCGGACGCGGACAGAGAAGAAGAAGAAGAAAAAGAAGAAGAAGAAGAAGAAGAAGAAAACGACGTTACTTCATTTTTCATGAAAAACGTCACTTTTTGACCGCTTGTATCTCCAGGACGGCTTGACCGATTTTATTTTTTCTTGGCTCAAATTACTCGTGGCGATGCCGCCTTTCAGGTTATATTACGTGCAATTCAAAATTTTTTATATTTTAGTAGTTCTACACCCCCAAAAAATGGACTTTGATGGTGCAGGATAAGGAGACTTGTAGTGTCTTTTAAGGTCTTTTAGGGTTTGAACATGGCCGGAAACACTACCGCGTCTCCTAATATAATAAATATTTAAATATATGCAAATGTGCGCGACGGAAGGCAGGATAGAAAGGTCGGAAACGAAAAGACAGCGAAGCACTGCACTCAACACACGCGTAACAGTGAACAAAAATTATATTTAAACTACGAACAACAAAAATTACAATTTAAAAACAGTTAATCTCGGCTCGAATTATTGTGTTACAATAAAAATAAAATCTCAACGGCAATCGGAGCCTGTGCGGACGACATGCACAAAATTAATAAATTAAAATGAGATCTCAAATCAAACTCATTTATCAAATTCTAAACGTTTCGACCCTACTTCGGGTCTTCTTCAGTAGCTGCAAAATACAAAGAAACAAAAATAAAAGATAATCGGTACAAACAGAAAATTATAAAACTCATATACATACAATCCGCAAATAAATTAAATATCATTCTCCTCCCTATTCAAACCGTCCGGCCGTCGGAGCGTCTCCCTAACGGTGACCATCGTCAGGAAGGAAGCAGAGCAGTGACTCCCTTACCAAAACTAATCAACATAGTATAGATTAAACGTAGAAAAATCCACAAAAATTAAAAATTAAAAACCGGGAAGTACACTCACCCCGACAGTAAAAACAGAGAGAAGACGATGCTACACGTGACACATCACTCTAACGACTGTGCGGTATTCTACCTCGACCCAGTCGATACATATATACGCAAAAAACAAATATAAAAATATAAAAATAAAATATGAAAATAAAAATAAAAACAACTAAAACTTATCGGCACTCATGTCAAAGGTCTAATAAAAAAACCGGCTATGTATAATCACAAAGCTAGATTTTGGTAAATTTTTCTATTAACAGATCAAAATTCTCGTTTAATTTATCAGTGTCGCTATGTAAATTTAAACTATTCCTCTGCCGTTTTATGTGGATCATTTCGGATATCAAACGTTTACCTAAAAAAGGCTCCTCGTCTAAAACTTTTACATCCTCCCAATTAAATTCATGGTTCAATAATCTATGTTCCGATATGACTGATAATTGTGACGCGTTTCTTTTTATGTTGTTGCGATGTTCTTTCATCCTAGTTTTCAACAATCTACCCGTCTGCCCTACGTACGACGCATCACAATCCATACAATCAATTTTATAAACTACATTGTTATGGAGTTCCCTTGGTAACTTATCCTTGTGTACTTTAATGAATTTACGGAGACTGTTAATTGCTGTATAGGATGGAATGACATCCAAATCACGTGTAATGTCCTCAATTCTCTTCGATACATTATTAATATACGGAATATTAAAGTACGAAACTTTTTTCTGCGTAAGGATCATTGCATATATTTGCTCTATTGTTATGCAACTTATTATTGTAGCGGAAGAACAACTTTTTTAACCGCGCTTGTAATGTTTGAAATATCAAATTGAGAGGATAATTATTAGACAAAAGAACTCCAATCATAGACTCAAAGTTACCTTTATGGAATTTCGGATGAGATAGCCAAAAAACTCTATCAATGAGGCTGATAATGGTGCCTTTTTTATGACAGAGAGGATGCTGCGATTCAAAATTTAAATATCTGCCTGAATACGTCGGCTTATGAAACAAATCAAACTCAATGCTCCCATTATTTATAATAATGGTGACGTCTAAAAAATTTAATCGGTTGTCAACCCACTCCTCCATGGTGAACTGCAATCTGGGATGGAAAGAATTGAAAGTGTTTAAAACAATTTTAAGCATGGAGGGTGGGGCCGCCAACGCGATATCGTCAACATATCTAAATCTAATATCTAATAAAAAATCTAATATCTTTTTTTAAAAGATTGTTTAAATCAGAATGTTACACCGTCTCATCTTATATTTCTTTCTCGTTATGTTAATAATTTATATCATTATAAGTCTGCATTGAAACACAAATTTATTATTAAACGTACTATTAAAGACATTTTAAGAAATGAAATTTATGATGCTCATAGACAGAGGCACAAAGTTAGATTAGATATTTATGAAATCGTTCGTTACATCATGATAGATCTCCCAGTGTGTTATTGCGATGGGTTTTTCGGTGAGCAAAGCAGATCATTACATTATTTTTATAATAAGGAGCGGGTTCGACTGGATGATAAATTTAGATGGCTCTTAGATAAACAAAATAAATTCAATAATAGAAATATTCGTCCTATCCAATATTATTACACATGTACGAAAGAATTTTCTTCAAGGCCATGTGAGTCAGGGCCGTCTCAGTCTCTCAGCGTTTCCTTGAACCCGACTTCCTTTGTTTCTTTAAATCCTGATGTTGCTGACAAAAGAGATAAATGGTTTTTAAATTTATCATCCGTATCGATACCGGTTGAAATTCGAGATTTGTTGCGGTTAGGAGAGAACTTCTGTCTGCCAGTATTTGACAAAGATAAAACCACCATAGAGTTGTTGAAGAATGTAGAACAAAATATTTTTAAACTCCCTGTGGAAAAACGATCTGCAGTCAGAAATAGAGCCTTTCCCATAATAAATAAATTCCATATTTCCATGTCTGAAAAAGCTCACACAAAAAATAGTTTTTGTAAGGCTTACAAATTGACGGGTAAATTCATCCAAGACAATCCCGATATTTTATTTATGAAGGCGGATAAAGGTAACATCACGGTTGCGATGAACAGAGATATGTACATGGACAAAATGTGTGATTTGCTGGCTGACCGGGATACTTATACTGTTGTTAAAAAAGATCCGACTAGGAACCTAATTAATCAATTACACGGAATTTTAATGAGATGGAAAATGAAGAATTACATTTCTTCAACAACATATAAATCCCTGAACTGCACGGACGGGGTTCTACCGAGAGCGTATGGTCTGCCGAAGGTGCATAAACCGAATTGCCCTTTACGTGTCATCGTGTCATCTAGGAATACACCTCTTTATTACTTGGCAAAATTTTTACATAAGATAATATATAAGGCAATTCCGAAACCTGATTTGGCTATTTCTGATAGTTTCCAATTAGTGAACAAATTAAATGGTTTATGTGTGGATAGTGATGTGAAGCTAGTTTCACTAGATGTTGCATCATTGTTCACCAATGTACCATTGGATATGGCTATTGATAGTTTAATTAACAGATGGGGGTATATTGAAAAAGAGTGTATTATTCCACGAGATGAATTTTTATTGGCAATTCGTTTTATTATGAATTCGACTTATTTTATGTTTAATAATGTATGTTATCAACAGACTTTTGGCACGCCTATGGGTTCCCCCCTCTCACCGATCATTGCGGATATCACGTTGCAAGATTTGGAGAGTAGAGCGATTGCTGCGATTCCAATGTCATTTCCATTTTATTTTAGATATGTTGACGATATCGCGTTGGCGGCCCCACCCTCCATGCTTAAAATTGTTTTAAACACTTTCAATTCTTTCCATCCTAGATTGCAGTTCACCATGGAGGAGGGGGTTGACAACCGATTGAATTTTTTAGACGTCACCATTATTATAAATAATGGGAGCATTGAGTTTGATTTGTTTCATAAGCCGACGTATTCAGGCAGATATTTAAATTTTGAATCGCAGCATCCTCTCTGTCATAAAAAAGGCACCATTATCAGCCTCATTGATAGAGTTTTTTGGCTATCTCATCCGAAATTCCATAAAGGTAACTTTGAGTCTATGATTGGAGTTCTTTTGTCTAATAATTATCCTCTCAATTTGATATTTCAAACATTACAAGCGCGGTTAAAAAAGTTGTTCTTCCGCTACAATAATAAGTTGCATAACAATAGAGCAAATATATGCAATGACAAGATCCTTACGCAGAAAAAAGTTTCGTACTTTAATATTCCGTATATTAATAATGTATCGAAGAGAATTGAGGACATTACACGTGATTTGGATGTCATTCCATCCTATACAGCAATTAACAGTCTCCGTAAATTCATTAAAGTACACAAGGATAAGTTACCAAGGGAACTCCATAACAATGTAGTTTATAAAATTGATTGTATGGATTGTGATGCGTCGTACGTAGGGCAGACGGGTAGATTGTTGAAAACTAGGATGAAAGAACATCGCAACAACATAAAAAGAAACGCGTCACAATTATCAGTCATATCGGAACATAGATTATTGAACCATGAATTTAATTGGGAGGATGTAAAAGTTTTAGACGAGGAGCCTTTTTTAGGTAAACGTTTGATATCCGAAATGATCCACATAAAACGGCAGAGGAATAGTTTAAATTTACATAGCGACACTGATAAATTAAACGAGAATTTTGATCTGTTAATAGAAAAATTTACCAAAATCTAGCTTTGTGATTATACATAGCCGGTTTTTTTATTAGACCTTTGACATGAGTGCCGATAAGTTTTAGTTGTTTTTATTTTTATTTTCATATTTTATTTTTATTTTTTTATATTTGTTTTTTGCGTATATATGTATCAACTGGGTCTAGGTAGAATACCGCACAGTCGTTAGAGTGATGTGTCACGTGTAGCATCGTCTTCTCTCTGTTTTTACTGTCGGGGTGAGTGTACTTCCCGGTTTTTAATTTTTAATTTTTGTGGATTTTTCTACGTTTAATCTATACTATGTTGATTAGTGTTGGTAAGGGAGTCACTGCTCTGCTTCCTTCCTGACGATGGTCACCGTTAGGGAGACGCTCCGACGGCCGGACGGTTTGAATAGGGAGGAGAATGATATTTAATTTATTTGCGGATTGTATGTATATGAGTTTTATAATTTTCTGTTTGTACCGATTATCTTTTATTTTTGTTTCTTTGTATTTTGCAGCTACTGAAGAAGACCCGAAGTGGGTCGAAACGTTTAGAATTTGATAAATGAGTTTGATTTGAGATCTCATTTTAATTTATTAATTTTGTGCATGTCGTCCGCACAGGCTCCGATTGCCGTTGAGATTTTATTTTTAAAAATTACAATTGTTTAAACCGCACAGAAATTGCCCGAGAATTAACTGATAAGAATAAACCAAAAGAAATAGCCGAGTCGGTAATTAATAACTAAATGTTCCGCAAGCAACGGTAATTAGACGTGAAAAAACGAAAAAGACAAGCGATCTTTTTCGTACAGTAGAAGCACACTCTTGACGCGACAAGCAATCGGAAAAGAGCCCCGCGATCACGAGAGAGGAGGTTTTTATAGGCCCGTGTTTCTAGAACAGTCGAGAACAATTCTCTTTATTCTATCGTTCGGCTGAGGTCGAAAGAGCGTTTAGTGTAATTATTTACTTTTAGAAAAATAGTCGTTTTGTTATTATCGGGACTAAATTGTATCTCCTCTCGCGCGACCGCGGTGTTTACCATTATCGATGATTCGACGTAAACGCTTCCTTTTCGCAGGCGCGGGGTATACGTATACCTGTGCGGCCGAGCGCTATTTGAAATAATATTAATATAAAATTAAGCATGCTGCATGTTGCATGTGAATGAAAAGATTGCATGAATTTTAACGCAATAATGTTTTAAGCCTTTTCAGCTTGCGTTAGACGTTCGATTTTCGAACATTCCGCCCGCCTTGCCGTATACCTGCAATCGACTAAGTAGTGCGAGAGAGGGGGCGCGCGCCTGTTCACGCGCTCGCGAGTTCCGGACACGTGGAGTTCACGTGCTCCAACTTAGATCGCGAAAGGAATGCTGAATCGGTCAGCTGTTTATTGCGAGCGTAACAGTATAGCCGCGTGTCGGTTCTTGTGTCGCGAAGACCGGGCATTTTAGATAAATGAGTCAATCGTGATTTATGATGAGGCGAATAGTTTGGTGATGAGAATAGTGCAGCGATGAGAGGGGTGTAGCAATGAAAGGAATGTAGTGATGATTGATGTGACAGTATGCTGGTGAAGTGAAAGTGAGCGTGCAATTGATGAGAGAAGAACGATGAAGATATGTGAAAGAAAGAAAAGAAGGATGTGAGCCACTTGACGCCTGATTATCGTGCAGTTTCGTTGTCAACCCCCAGGAAAACAAGTTTACTGACGGGGCGCGTTAAATTAGTACTCGCGGTACGGATTTCGACTACGCGCACGTGGCCGTCGGATCCGGGGTGCAATCGCGTGATGCGCGCGAGCGGCCACCGTGTTGGTAGAGTGTTCTCGCTGCGGAGTAAACACAGTCGACCGACGCGAGCTTCCTGGTTAACTCGGGACCATTTTGGACGATGGGCCAGCGTGTGTAAGTATTCGCTGGACCACCGGGACCAGAAATGGTCCCTCATCTGTTGCAGGAGCTGCCAGCGTGATAGTCGGGCCGACGGCTCTCGTTCGAGTGACGGTTCCGGTACTGTGGAGAGAGCGGAACCGATCAAGAAGTGCCCCGGTGAGAGCTGCTACGTCCTCAGGGTCGTCGGACAAGGGCTGCAGCGGTCGAGAATTGAGGCAAGCCTCTATCTGCGAAAGTAGCGTCGCCAGCTTCTCATAGGTGAGGGTCGCATCACCTATGACTCGTTGCAGATGGTGCTTCATCGATTTAACCGCGGCTTCCCACAAGCCGCCGAAGTTCGGTGCCGCCGGTGGATTGAAATGCCACTGGATCTTTTCCTGTGCGGCGAATGAGGCGATGCGGCGTCCGTCGGCACTGGCGGCGGAGAAGAGAGCGCTTAGCTGCCTATCAGCACCCACGCAGTTGGTACCGCAGTCACTGTATAAGGTGATGCAGACCCCTCGCCTTGAGATGAACCGGCGCAAGGCTGCGATGAAGGCGTCGGCGGAGTAGTCCGAGGCTACGTCGAGGTGAACGGCTCGAGAGGCTAAACACACAAAAATTACAATGAACCCTTTAGTTGCTTTGTGTCCGCGGCTCTTCGAGGTTCTCAGCCAAACCGGACCGGCGTAGTCGACGCCGGTGTGGAGAAACGGCCTGCTTGGTGTGACCCTTGGATTGGAGATCGCCCATGAGAGGCTGTGGGATGGCGGTTCGCCATCTAGTGCACCTTATACATCGGCTGATGTGTCTTTTCACCAAAGACCGACCTCGAGGGACCCAATACTCCCGGCGCAGGGAGCACACGGTCATCTGAGTACCGCCGTGTAAAGTTCGCTGGTGGTGGTCATCTACGACGAGGAGGGTGAATGTCGACTCGCTGGGCAGTATTGGCGGATGAGTGGCATTGTACTGCAGGTTAGCGTTTCTGAGGCGCCCGCCGACTCGTAGAAGTCCCTCGCTGTCCAAGAATGGAGTCAGTTTCTGCAGGAAGCTTCGCGACGGCAGAGGCGTTCCATTTTGCAGCCTTCTGATTTCTTTTGTAAATATTCTAGCCTGGATCAACCTTACCCAGGAGAGGCGGGCTTCCGTCAGTTCGTCGGAGCTGATCACGCCAGGCTGGCTTTGCGCGTGGCGGAGCTGACGGTGAATCAGCAACCAGCGACGGCACCAAGCCGTAATCCGCAGCAATCGCTTCAGCAAGGAGTAGCGCAGCAGCAATTCCGACTCGAACGTCAGCTCGGTAACGGTGGCGACGTGGGTCCGGACTCGTCTCTCTAGGAGGTCCTCCGCTGACATTTCCTTGCTGTTTGTCGTCCAAGGACCGCTCGCCTCTGTCAGCCATGCGGGACCTTGCCACCAGAGCGGGTGGTCAACCAGTTCGCTCGGATAGAGTCCCCGGGAAGCACAGTCCGCTGGGTTCTTTCGACCTGGTACGTGATGCCAGTGGGCGTCCGGGATCAGCGTCTGGATCTCGCTTACTCGGTTAGCCACGTAAGTGACCCACGACGAGGGGTGACCCCGAATCCAACCGAGAGTCACAGTGGAATCCGACCACAGGTGTAGAGGTGCCTTCTCTGCGCCAATAAGAGGGACAACGTGGGCGACCAGTCGAGCGAGAAGATTGGCGGCCGATAATTCTAAACGAGGTAAGGATACCTGCTTCAATGGAGCCACCTTGGTCTTCGCAGCCAACAGCGTCACTCTGCTACTTCCATTTGTTTTGGTTTGCAGGTAGAGGACGGCGGAGTAGGCACGTTCGGAGGCATCGGCAAACCCGTGAATTTCCTTATGGAAGTCTGCCACGCTGCCTAACCATCGAGGCACGCCCAGGTTTTCCACTGCAGCTAGCTCGTCCTGGAACCGCAGCCATTTCCTCGCTTCCTCGCTTGGTAGAGACGCGTTCCAGTCAAGGCCCAGCAGCCAGAATGTTTGAATGTTGATCTTGGCCAGCACGGTAGTTGGAGACAACCAGCCGAGTGGATCAAACAATTTCGCCGTCAAAGATAGTACCGACCTTTTGGTGAAGGTTGATAGCGTGGTCAGTTTGGTTGCGAAAGCGAAGCGATTGTCACGTGGTTGCCAGCGTAAACCGAGAGTGGAGTGACTCTCGCCGGGCAGCCACCATCTGGCCTCTCGTTGAAGACGGTCGTCGGGCTCCACTTCGTTCAGCAGTAGCGAGTGGTTTGCCGACCACTTTTTAAGTGAGAAGCCGCCCGCCTTGCAGATATCAATCAGCTGTTGCAGCATTACTTCGGCTTCCTCCATGGTCTCCGCACCGGCCAGGATGTCGTCCATGTAGACGTCGCTCAGCAGGATGAGGGCTCCTTTCGGGTAGCGATGTCCTTCGTCCTCGGCCAGTTGGCGTAAAGTGCGGATCGCCAGATAAGGAGCACAGGATAGACCGTAAGTAACGGTACCTAGCCAGTACTCCTTGATTTCGTCGTTGGCGTTCTCTCTCCACAATATCCTTTGCAGGTTTTGATCGTCGGGGTGCACCAGTATCTGCCTATACATCTTTTCGATGTCAGTCGCGAAGACGTAGCGATGACGTCGCCAGCGCAGCAGGATGTCGGCTAGCGAAGGCAGCAGATTCGGACCAGTTGCGAGATATTTATTAAGGGAGTCTCCGTTTGGCAAGGAGCTCGAACCGTTGAAGACGACCCTCAGTTTGGTTGATAAGCTGTCCGGACGCAATACCCCGTGATGGGGCAGGTAGCAAGCCCCTGGATGCGATTTAGTTGACGACGGAGCAGGCCTCATGTGTCGCAGGTTCAAATATTGTTGCATGAATTCCACGTACATGGTTTAAAATTTGCTGTCTCTCTCAAATTTTTTCTCAGTGTGTTGCAGAGCTCGGCGGGCGGCGCGGATTGTTCCTGAGAGGTCCGGCAGAGAGTCAATCGTGGGCAGGCGCACGATATACCGGCCGTCTGGAGAGCGAGTATGATGTCGGCGATAGTGCTCTTTGCACTCAAGTTCGGCCTTGGTGAGGATCGGAGATGGCCGACGAACTTCCTCCTGCTCCCAGAACCGCCGCACCAAGCAGGTGATGTCCTCGTCCTCCTCGATTTGGCAATGGTGAGTAGAAACACGCTGGCCGCGTGCATTCTCATTGATGGTGCCTGAGAGTATCCATCCTAGAGAGGTCTGCTGTGCCACCGGTTTCTGATGACCCCCCTTTTTTAGGCCCTCGCGGATGATTACTACGTAGACGTCGGCGCCCAGCAGAAGGTCTACTGGATCCGCGGAACGGAATTCTGGATCGGCGAGCTCTAGGTCCTTAAGATGGGTCCAGGATTGCAGACTTTGGCGGCATCCTCCGGCGAAGAGAGTGAGCTTCGGCAAGATCAAGGCGGCGACGGAGTTGGACTGGTCACCGTTGTGCGCTCGAAAGGTAAGCTGAACCTTGCCTTTGGCAACTCCCGTCCTTTTCTCGCCGAGTCCATAGACGCTGACGGCGGCGGGCAGGCGAGGCAGTCGCAGTCGTTGAACTAATCGCTCCGATATGATGGACGACTCTGAGCCCTGGTCGATCAGCGCTCGGGCGGAATGCCAGGATCCGTGGCAATCGAGGACGCGGACTCGAGCTGTGGCGAGCAACACCGTGACAGAGGCAGGGTGCGATCCTTGCGCTAAGTGTGATGTCGTGGCGATCTGGGCGTTGCAGAAGGCGTCGTGCAGCGAGGAGTGATGCCGACTGCCGCACGTAGTGCAAGTCTTTTTTGACGCGCATTCCGTAAGCTGGTGTCGACCCAGGCAGTTTGAACAGAGATTTTGATCGTTGACAAACTGCCTGCGGGCCATAGCCGTTTTCTCCTTGTAATTGCCACAAAACATTATAAAGTGATCGTCCTGGCAATCTGCGCACCGACTTCTGGACCTATCCTTCGGTTCAGCTTTCTTCACGTGATGGCTCCGGGTTGATTTTGCACTGCTGTGGTTGCGGCTGTCGTTCTTGACTGGAAACAGTGCCTCCAAAGTATGAAGTCGTCGCTCGATGAAGGCTTCCAGCTCGGCGTAGGTAGGCGGGTTGGTCGTGTGACTGATGACGCTCTCCCATTCTCGACGAGAACGATTGTCGAGGAGCTCAACGACCAGATGCACAAAGAGGTCCTCCGTGCGATCGATGGGCCGATCGATGCTCTTCAGCGAGCTGATTGTTGTTTTTACGCCGTGGAAGAGTCGCCCCAGTTCAACTGCGGATTCGCTTTTCATCTTAGAAAGCGCCAGGAAGTTGTTGAGGTAGTTTCGGGTTAACAACTTTGTGTTTTCGTAAAAATCGCTCAGCGTCTTCCAGGCGATTTCGTAATTTTCCTCTGTAGTGTTCAGGTTGCGTATTAGTAGCTCCGCATCACCCTTGACACAGAGTTTGAGATAGTGCAATTTCTCAACAGGTCTGGCTGCCTGGTTCCTGCCAATGATGGACTGAAAGAGGTCTCGGAAGGAAGGCCAGTCTTCGTACTTCCCGGCGAAGGTCGGCGGCTGAATTTTAGGCAATGCGGTCCGAGAAGCGGCGGCCGGTGTCGCTGCCGAAATTGATCTGGATGTATGCTCTTGTCGTTGAAGAGCGCTCTTCAGATCGAGCATGAGGCCCTTGTTCTGCAGGTAAACCTCCTCGCCCAACGAAGGGATATCTTGTTTGGCGTAAACCTCATGTCGTATTTCGTCCACACGATCGGCTAACGTATCGTTAATCGCGTCAAATTTCTCCCACAGCTTCTCGAGATTTTGAAGCCGGGCCTCCACCGCGCCGAGGGTGATATTGGCCTCGCCGAGCTTCCGAAGGTTCTCGTACGCGCGCGAGATCTTGCCGTATAGCACTGTGGCTGTGGCAATGATTGCCTTAGTGTCTGTCATCTCTAAAACTGTTTCTTTTTTCCAGAAGCACTGGTCACCGACTGATTCACTATTGCTTCCGTGGCACCGGATTCAAAGGAGGTTCCTGAGGATCCGGCTCGAAGGACCAAATAATGTGCACGACGGAAGGCAGGATAGGAAGGTCGGAAGCGAAAAGACAGCGAAGCACTGCACTCAACACACGCGTAACGTGAACAAAAATTATATTTAAACTACGAACAACAAAAATTACAATTATTTAAACCGCACAGAAATTGCCCGAGAATTAACTAATAAGAATAAACCAAAAGAAATAGCCGAGTCGGTAATTAATAACTAAATGTTCCGCAAGCAACGGTAATTAGATGTGAAAAAACGAAAAAGACAAGCGATCTTTTTCGTACAGTAGAAGCACACTCTTGACGCGACAAGCAATCGGAAAAGAGCCCCGCGATCACGAGAGAGGAGGTTTTTATAGGCCCGTGTTTCTAGAACAGTCGAGAACAATTCTCTTTATTCTATCGTTCGGCTGAGGTCGAAAGAGCGTTTAGTGTAATTATTTACTTTCAGAAAAATAGTCGTTTTGTTATTATCGGGACTAAATTGTATCTCCTCTCGCGCGACCGCGGTGTTTACCATTATCGGTGATTTGACGTAAGCGCTTCCTTTTCGCAGGCGCGGGGTATACGTATACCTGTGCGGCCGAGCGCTATTTGAAATAATATTAATATAAAATTAAGCATGCTGCATGTTGCATGTGAATGAAAAGACTGCATGAATTTTAACGCAATAATGTTTTAAGCCTTTTCAGCTTGCGTTAGACGTTCGATTTTCGAACAGCAAAACGCGGTGTAAAATAAAATATCTGGGAGAAAGAAATAGATAATATAGTAGTCATCCACAAAAAAATTTAAATATTTATTTTGGTATAAATTTCGTGAAAGTCGGATAACAAATGTGGAAGTAGTTCGCGGTATTACAAAAAAAGAATTAATTTTTTGTTAAAACGGAATTAATATAGGCTATATGAGGACCGCGCGAAGCGCGGTCCGAAAAGCTAGTATAAAATAAGCAAGTGACTGCTTTATTATTCAGAAATTGTTATTTTTCGAAATTATATATATATATATTTATTTATGTAAAAAAATTTTATAAAAATTGAACCCCATAAATGTTGAATAAGAATGAAAGGGGTATCATTAGAATATCGCAAAAAATTTATAGATGGAGAAAATCTTGAAAATTTCAAAATCATGTTTATTTTTAGAATGATCTCAAGAATACAAATCTAAGTTTCACTGTAGACATCAGTTGCAGGACACCTTTATACATACATACATATATATAATACATACATTTATATATAAATATATATTTAAAGTATAAGACAGGCGATAAGAGCCGATCGCGGAAGACAGTGCGTTATCCCAACAAAACTAAATTTTTTGTTAGAATTAAATATCTGTGCACAAGGCACCAAATTTTACTTGGTCACTGCCAAGTAAAAATTTAGTTTCGTTGGGATAACGCACTGTCTTCCGCGATCGGCTCTTATCGCCTGTCTTATACTTTAAATATATGTTTATATGACAGAGCCTTGTTAAACTCTTAACTTATACACGCTGGCTTAAAGGCGTTTGTTTATCAACATTATTATATATATCAGAGAAAAGTGTAGAATCAAAAGGATCTGAATAGCTCAGATGGAAGAGCAGTCGCCCGGCAAGCAAAAGGTCTCGGGTTCGATTCTCGATTCAGCGACTTTCGAATCTATATTTTTCTCTTGCATTTATTTATTTCCGTAGGGGGGTTAAAGGATTATTGAAATTAAATCTCAAATATGAGATTATTTCATATTTTAAAATCTTGGCAGTGACCAAGTAAAATTTGGTGCCTTGTGCACAGATATTTAATTCTAACGAAAAATTTAGTTTCGTTGGGATAACGCACTGTCTTCCGCGATCGGCTCTTATCGCCTGTCTTATACTTTAAATATATATTTATATGATAGAGTCTTGTTAAACTCTTCATTTATATATACATATATACAATATATATATATATATATATATATATATATATATATATATATTATGTATGTATGTATGTACATATATACAGGGTGTCCTGCAACTGATGTCTACAGTGAAATTTTGTATTCTTGAGATCATTCTAAAAATAAAGATAATTTTGAAATTCTCAATATTTTCTCCACCTATATATTTTTTGCGATATTCTAATATAAATATAAATATATATATATATATATATATATATACAGGGTGCCCCAAAAAGATCGGAATACTGAACAATCTCGAAAAGTATATGTTTTACAGAAAAAAGTTTCAGACAAAAATTGTAGGGAAAAAAATCTATTTACTAATCTTATCAATTTGACCTTGGACGGCGTTAGCAAGG
This sequence comes from Nylanderia fulva, assembly GCF_048542155.1. NCBI lineage: Eukaryota > Metazoa > Arthropoda > Insecta > Hymenoptera > Formicidae > Nylanderia > Nylanderia fulva. Next base: position 149,053 of record NW_028189644.1, read on the forward strand.
TCAGAATAAGGTCACCTCAAATTTCTTAGATGAAATCTTATATTTTTTATTACATATTCTTGTAGCTTATCTCGAGAGCTTTTCAAAACACTATAATAAAATTATTTTTCATTAAGTGCTCTTTGAATTATAAAGGTTAGAAGCTAACAATTTTTTGACATAAAATGTTAAATATCTTTGTAAAATATTCCATTTTCGGTAATCATACCTGTTAGATATATTCATAAGTTTTCAAAAGGACGCGCCGTCTTGTACTACTTGCGCGTCTAGCATTGGCGCAGTCGACCGTTCTGCGCCGAATCGGGCCAGGTTCAGGCCCCCGAACTGCGCGCGTCTGGCCGACTTGACTTGGCCATTTGCGTTTAGCCTTGCGATGGAACCGCAAGTATATTTGAGTCACAAATATATATATCGTTATTAGTGAATTTACGGCACGGGTGTAATTCTCTATTTCCTACCTTCCACACTGTTCCGAATACATAACAATTTTGGCGACGAGGATGGGATTGAGTGTGCGAAGCCAGTGAAGACTGAATAAATCTCGGACGCAAACCGATCACGTGCCACGTACGTACATCTCTTTTTTTTTTGCGGCGGAAGAGCGTGGAACAGTACCAAGTTCTGAACGTTAAGTACGATGACGCACCCGCCGACGGCAATACAGCCGATGGTACAGGCAAATTTCACCATCGAGTCTTTTGATCCGAAACAAGGCGCGTGGCGTCGATGGCTACAACGATTGGAAGAGGCGTTCACGCTTTTCCGGATTCCGGAAGCATCTCGAGTGCCGTACCTCTTACATTACATTGGTCCGACGGCGTTTGACATAGTGAGCAATAAAGTAGAGCCAGGCGATCCATACACAAAAACGTACAACGAATTGAAGCGATTATTGGCGGACGTGTACACGCCGGTTCCTCTCGAGATTACAGAAAACTTCCGTTTCCACCAACAAAAGCAGGCGGACGAGGAGACGATACAACAGTACGTCGCCGCACTGCATAAGCTCAGCATCAACTGCAATTTCGGGGACTACTTGCAAACTGCGTTGCGGAATCAATTTGTGTTCGGTTTATTAAGTAAACGAATACAATCTCGGCTTTTGGAGACGAAGGACCTCACCTTCGATAAGGCAGTGTTCGTTGCCACCGGCATGGAATTATCGGAACGAGACACCGACCAACTACATTCCAGGACCGAGGTCGCGGTGAACTACGTCAACAACAAAGCATCAAAACAAAGAGGACCTTGGGCGAGATCGCAGAAGCCGGCAACGAAGGACACAAATACAAGGAAAAACTTCAATAAACCTAAGGCACCAAATGTACGCGCTAACTCAAATACAAATGTAAATTGTTACAGGTGTGGAAAAGGACGTCTGGCCACCAAATGCACGCTCAGCCGGGATATTGAGTGCAAGGGTTGCGGAATAAAGGGACATTTATAGGCCGTCTGTTTCTGTAACCGTGAGGCAAATCAGTTAAATGAGATCCTGTCTTTGGAACACACCGAGAACCGTAAAAAATTTTACACGACAGTAAAGGTAAACGGCATCCGGGTTACGTTCGAGGTAGACTCGGGGGCAGCCGTAACGATCATGAATTACGAACAAGCGATACGCCTTTTTACTAAAGTTGCCGTGCATAAAACAGACATTCAATTGAGTACGTACTCTAAACAGAAGGTAAAAATAGAAGGTTATATTACGGTTTCAGTACACTATCGAGGTGTTTGTTACGCGTTAAATATTTACTTAACAAAATTAACCAAAGAACCGTTGTTAGGGCGAGAATGGTTACGTAAATTTTTGGGTAAACGTCCATTGAGTACATTCCTTTGAGAGGCGAATACAAATACGGTACATTCCCTAGCAACAGTGCGTCAAAATAAATTACAGGAAATTTTGAGCAAATACCAGAATACGCTTACCCCGGGACTTTCGAGGATTACGGGATTACAGGCCCGCCTGTCTTTCAAGCCAGATACAAAACCGATTTTTTTAAAGTCGCAAAGCGTTCCCTTTAAACTTCTACCGCTAATAGAGCGAGAATTAAACGAGTTAGTCGAAAACGGAGTTTTCGAAAAAGTAAATTCATCGGAATGGGCAACACCGATTGTTCCGGTACTCAAAAAGAATAATTGAGTCCGCATTTGCGGCGATTACAGCGTTACAGTAAATCCGCAACTAGTAGTGGATGAGCACCCCTTACCAACCGTCGATGAGTTGTTCTCAACCTTGGCGGGGAGGGGGGGGAGGGTTACCTTTTCAAAGATTGATTTGCAACAAGCTTATTTACAATTAGAAGTAAATCTGGAAGATAGACCAGCGTTGACTTTAAACACTCCGAAAGGACTGTATCGTCCGACGCGTTTGATGTACGGTATCGCGTCGGCCCCCGCGATTTGGCAGAGAGAAATCGAGAATATCTTACGAGATATCCCCGGGGTCAGTGTATTCCTGGACGATATAAAGGTCAGCGGACCTACGGACGAGATACATTTAGAGCGTCTAGAGAAAGTGTTCGAACGTTTACAAAACTACAATTTGCGGATAAATACGGAAAAAAAAGCGAATTTTTTAAAGAGAGCATAGAATTCTGCGGGTACAGGATTGATCGCGCGGGAATTCATAAAGAACACAAAAAGATAGAAGCAATGAACAATATGCCAAAACCAAAAAATGTAACGGAAGTCAGAGCTTTCATCGGACTAATCAACTACTACGGTAGATTTATTAAAAATCTAAGTTCACTTCTGTACCCGCTAAATCGCCTTCTACAGAAAAATACTGCGTTCATTTGGCCAAAAGAGTGCGATACCGCTTTTTATGCTGCAAAAAAGGCTTTTCAAAGCGACAAATTCCTGGTTCATTACGATACAAAGCTACCGTTAATACTCGCCACCGATGCGAGCCCGTACGAGGTCGGGGCAGTACTGTCACACGTGTATCCAGACGGATCGGAGAGAGTCATTCAATACGCATCTAAAACACTCTCAGAAACTCAGAAAAAGTATTCTCAAATCGATAAGGAGGCGTTTGCTATCATTTTTGGAGTAAAGAATTTTCACCAGTGTTTATACGCGAACAAATTTACATTGTACACAGATCATCGCCCACTTGTTCAAATCTTTTCACCCGCAAAAAGCCTCCCATTGTACAGTACACTACGCATGCAACACTACGCGTTGTTCCTACAAGGATTTATTTACGACATTAAATACAAAAAATCAGAGCATCATGCAAACGCGGATTGTTTGTCCCGACTCCCGATCCGAGCTGGCGAACAATTAGAAATTGATGTAATAGATAGTTTCCAGGATAATGTACTTCAAACACTACCGACAACCGCAAAGAATCTGGCGGACGCGACGGATAAAGATAATACGTTAAGAGAACTTAAAACAGCCCTGGAGAGAGGCAAAGGAGTAACTGCAAACAGACGTTTTCAAATTCCAATGTCGGAATTTACCTTACATACGGGCGTAATTATGCGTGGACACCGAGTTGTGGTGCCACAGACGGAACGACGCCAGATTCTGAACGAGTTGCATACCGGACATTTCGGGGTGGTGAAAATGAAAGGTCTTACGAGAGGGCATTGTTGGTGGCCCGGAATTGACCAGGACATTGAGCGTTTAGTAGCTAGTTGCGAAGAATGTACCAAAACGCGAAACAACCCACCAAAAGTCGAAACCCACGTCTGGGAACCGGCAACATATCCATTCGAAAGAGTACACTTGGATTTTGCTGGGCCATTCATGGGTAAGCAATTCCTAGTAATGGTGGACGCGTACACGAAGTGGCCGGTAGTATATATATTACACAATATAACCGCTACATCTACAATAAAGAAATGTAGAGAAACTTTCGCGAATTTCGGAATACCGAAATACATCATCACAGACAATGGTCGCACGTTCGTTTTAAATGAATTTCAATCATATTTAAAGAAAAATGGCATTATTTAAAAAATGACAGCACCGTACAATCCGTCAACTAACGGACAAGCTGAAAGATTCGTCCAAATTTTGAAGAAAGCATTACCTAATGCACAACGCGAACCACGCGGACTTGGATGCCGCGTTACAAAGAATATTCTTACAATACCGGGTTATGCCACACAGTGGAACGAACGTGTCACCATCTCAGTTAATGTTTAATCGCCAAATAAAAACAAGATTGGATCTCATACATCCAAGCGAACAACCAAAAACTTTTGTAAATGCGAGTATAAAACGGCGAATTTTACGCGAGAGAGAAAGAGTCCAGTGTCGAAACTACATAGGAAAACAAAAATGGGTTTTCGGACACATACAGCGTAAAATAGGCATATTACATTACATGATTGTTTTAGATTGTAGTAGGATAGTGAAAAGACATATCGACCAAATCCGTAAGACGGAAAGAGCGGGTGAATAGCGAGCCAAATCTCGATGAATCGGGACCACTCGACGAAAACGCCACAGTACCGAATGTACGAAAAACAAGACGGCCGACAAATGACCCTGAACCGCAAGCGGAGCCAGATCTCCTTTTTCCACCGAACGGCACTCCTAGGCGTTCAGCGAGGGAAAGGAGAGAACCAGAGCGATGGGGTTATGCAGTCAAATAGAAGTTCCGTTTTCCCACTCTGTTTCTTTTTTTTGTTTGTTCAGCATACGCCATAGAATACGCGTTCCTTTTTAGTTCGTTTTTTTTGTTTTTTTTTCTTTTTCTTCTTCGTTTCGCGTTTCCCTTTCAAACTCATTTACAAGCAGGAGAATGCTCTTAAGGAAGGGAAGTGTTAGATATATTCATAAGTTTTCAAAAGGATGCGCCGTCTTGTACTACTTGCGCGTCTAGCATTGGCGCAGTCGACCGTTCTGCGCCGAATCGGGACAGGTTCAGGCCCCCGAACTGCGCGCGTCTGGCCGACTTGACTTGGCCATTTGCGTTTAGCCTTGCGATGGAACCGCAAGTATTATATTTGAGTCACAAATATATATATCGTTATTAGTGAATTTACGGCACGGGTGTAATTCTCTATTTCCTACCTTCCACACTTTCCCGAATACATAACAATACCTACTTTTTTGCACAGTATAATAAGATCAATAAAAAAAACAGATAATTGTTAAAAAAAATATGTAATATTCAATATGCAGCAACCATACTTTTTTTATAAGCAACTGTGTTTTTTTACACTAATTCATTGGTCTCATTATTCCGTGCAAAAAAAGATATGATTACCGAAAATGGAATATTTTACAAAGATATTTTTCATTATATGTCAAAAAATTGTTAGCCTTTGTAACTCAAAAAATACTCCATAAAAAATAATGTTATTAGTGTTTTGGAATGCTCTCTAGATAAGCTACAAGAATATGTAATAAAAAATATAGGATTTCATCTAAGAAATTCAAGGTGACCTTATTCTGACCTTGGTAACGCAATCCAAGGTCAAACTGATAAGATCAATTAATAGATTTTTTACAATTTTTGTCTGAAACTTTTTTCTGTAAAACGTATACTTTTGGAACACCCTGTATATGTATATATACACATATATATCAATTTATTTAGCAATCTGTCTGTCTATCTATCGAACTATCTATCGATTTACCTATTTATCTATCTATCTATCTATCTATCTATCTATCTATCTATCTATCTATCTATCTATCTATATGTCTGTCTATCTATCTAGCTATCTATTTATCTATCTATCGATCTATCTGTCTCGATCTCTCTGTCTATTTTCTCTCTTCTACATTACATTCTTTCATACATGCACACGTATATAATAATTTTTTAAATATAATTTACATTACCAAAATAAAAATAATTAAATTTATAATCTAAAAATAGATAAAAATCTTTTATGAATATAATTGATTATAAAGTTGTAGTGTATAATTTTTTGTAATAAATAAATGATTTATATGATTTATTCTCATCTAACTACTGCTCTGTTTTGATAATAATAGTGTTATTATCTATTCAATCTTGTTTGGGAAAAAATTAAATTTCCGTGATCCCCGCGCGCCTTCGATATACGCTCCTGAGAGCTCTCTGTAATTGTGTACATCGACAGTTTGTTATTGCGTCCACAAGGGCGAAGCGCCGAATTAGGAGAGAGTTTCCGCGTCTTTAAAAAGGAGCGATGCGGCACGGAAGGCGAGTCTGGTACGACGAGCCGTCCGGTAAACCCGAGAAGAACATTTGTGATCCGAAGAATAAAAATTACGTATTCTTACTTAGAATAAAGAGACTAGTTCCTGCTATCTATCCTTGCCTATCGACGCAGTCCACAAGAGAGAACTAGGCGATAGCTCCGATAAAACCCAAAGGAGAAAATATACAAAACATGGTCCTTCGAGCCGGATCTGTGTCGAGAAATTAACGGATGGATTCAAACAAGATACACGTGCAAGCAGTGCAACTACTTCAAGTGAGCCATTCAACAATTGCGCTACATTCCAAGTAAAAATTTCCGTACGACAAGGAAGTATTTCGACTCACGTACATACGTTCTCCATTTCAACACCGTGTTTACCTTACAAGGTCGAGCTCTGCAAGACAATAGATCGAAATGGACAAGGCAATATTTGCGTTCGATACGAATTTACGTTATTTAACGAACTCAATAACGAATTTCCAAAAGCTTGGAGTTGATAATCAAACTCATGCCATCACTAAAGGACGATTTCAACTCTTGCAAAATTACTGGAATAAATGCCAGGAGAATGCCGCTATCATTGAGGCAATAGCAACCGACGCAGACGCGGCACAGCTTCCCTTCTTCAAGAGCAAGCTGCTAGACAAGGCGGAGGTCTTGTACATGCAAGCCTACGACTTCTTTCAAGAAAAACTCGAGGCATTCAACGTCGCTTCAATTTCCATTCCTGTACCAACGGCGGCCGCAACGACGTCCATCAACGAGATCCGATTGCCGAAGATCAACTTGCCTTCTTTCTCCGGTAATGTAACCGAGTGGCTAACGTTTCGCGATTTGTTTCTTGCGCTCGTTAAAAATCGCCGTTCCATATCGCAAGTCGAGAAATTGCAATATTTATTATCCGCGGTTACTGGCGACGCTGCTAAGTTGATTTCCCATCTTTCTCTAACCGATAGTAATTTCGATGTTGCATGGAAGGAACTCACGAATCGTTACAAAAATCAACGCGTTATTATTGACGCATATTTCAAACGTTTATTTACCATTCCTAATGTTTCGTCTAACGATCTGTTCGGGTTAAAACAATTACGCTCCAATTCATCGGAATCGATAAATGCTCTGCGTGCCTTGAAATGTTCTGTAGATGAATGGGATATGATTTTAGTCTACATTCTTGTACAAAAACTAGACAAATTGACGAGAAAAGATTGGGAAGTCAGCTTAGGTTCAGAGAGGAGATATCCTACGATGGAAAAACTATACGCGTTTCTAGATACACAAATTCGTTCGCTTGAGGCTGTATCCAAGGACGGAGATAACTCGAAGTCCGCCAACGGAAATTCATCCGAAAAGAGTTCCGGTGCTCGCTCGATTCCAAATGCGGCACGAAAAAATAATATAGTGCGTTCTCACCATACAAACACCGCGAGTACGTGCGCTCTTTGTTCCGAAACACATCGTTTAATGCATTGCGAGAAATTTCAAGCGTTAAGCATTTCGCATCGACTAGAGTTTGTTCAAAAAAATAATATATGCAAAAATTGTTTGACCAAAGGTCATTACGTTTCGAATTGTCGTAATTCCTTTACTTGCTTGAAATGTAAAAGACAACATCATACTTTGTTACACGAGAATTCAAGGTCAAGTTTAACGACAACAACAGACTCTGGACAATGCGATAACGCGTCCAACGTACATTCACACGTGAACGCGGGAGTTAAACCCGTGCTCCTGGCTACCGCACGTGTTTGTATAGGATCAGAAAACGGTCGACATGTTTACACGCGAGCACTAATCGATCAAGGTTCCGATGCCACATTCGTTTCGTCACGAGTCGCTCAAATGTTGAGAGCTCGCTTAATTTCAACACGCGTAAAGGTATCTGGCATCGGTGACACTACGTCTAATTGCGTTCAACATGCCGTCTCTATTTCTATCAGTGCGACTAATAAAAATGATACGATTCTTCATACCAAAGCATTGGTCGTTCCAAAAATTACAGCGTACATTTCACCTCATTTCCAATTACAAGAGATTCCGTTTCTTTCCAAATTGAATCTAGCCGATCCAAATCCAAGCTCAAATGATGCAATCGAAGTACTTCTCGGGGCCGAATTATACGGTTCAATTATGATGGGTGGCTTAATGAAAGCTTCTAACGATGCTACACTTGCGCAAGAAACGATATTCGGGTGGATCATTTCGGGTCCTATTTCAAACCAAAAAAATAGCCAAAGAATTCACGTTCACCAAGCAACTTCTGGCAATCTTGATTTCGAAATCCGACGTTTTTGGGAGCTGGAAGAAATTCCAACGACACACGCTCTCTCAGAGGAAAATCTTCGTTGCAACTTACATTTTCAAGAGACACATATGCGCGATTCTTCAGGGCGCTATGTTGTCCGCTTACCCTTCAAGTCTGGTCCTCCGATAAAAATCGGCGAGTCAAGGTCAGTAGCTACGCGTTCACTCGCGCAACTAGAGCGACGTTTAGCCAATTCTCGGGAAATTTCAGGGCAATACGTCGACTTTCTTAACGAGTACGAAGAGCTCGGGCATATGCAAAAAATCGAAAACGTGCAACGCTTCTTTCAACCGACGTTTCTACCTCATCATCCAGTTATTCGCGAGGACAATACTACAACCAAACTTCGTGTAGTGTTTAATGCCTCGGCAAATACCTCGAATAACACTTCTTTGAATGACCATCTTATGATTGGTCCAAAGTTGCAAGCCGATCTTCCGGCGATTATTCTTCAATGGCGTTTGTACAAATACGTTTTTTCCGCTGATATTCAGCAAATGTTTCGACAAATACAGATTCATTCAGACGATCGCCAATATCAATTAATATTGTGGCGTACGATTCCGAACGAGCCAGTCCATACTTATTCATTAAATACCGTTACTTATGGTACTGCCTGCGCGCCTTATCTCGCCCAACGCGTGCTCAAACAACTTTCAATCGACGAGAGTTCGCGTTTTCCACTAGCTCAAGCAATTTTGCAAAATGAAATATACGTTGACGATGTCCTATCCGGAGGCGATGATAAACCATCCACGATTAAAAAACGCGACCAACTAATCGGCTGTTTACTAAGCGCAGGCATTCATCTCAGAAAATGGGCCAGCAACGATTTTGAAATTCTACAAGATATAAATCCTGCGAATCACGGTCTAGCAAGTTCCAAGCCTTTCCAAGAAGGTGAACAATTAAAAATACTCGGTATTCATTGGACACCTTGCGATGATAATTTTTCCTTTAAAATAAAATTCCGTCCACCATCTACCGACATTTCGAAACGACAAATCCTTTCGACGATAGCGAAAATATTCGATCCCCTCGGATGGGTGTCTCCGATCACGATATCTCTCAAAATTCTACTGCAAAAACTGTGGAAATTTTCCTACGGATGGGATGATATTCTTCCTGCGGAAATAACAACCGAATGGAATGCTTTTTGCGAAAAGATGTTACACTTGACGACTCTGCAAGTTCCTCGTTGGTTAGGCTTCGAGCGTAACATTCAGTGCTTGCATTTACACGGCTTTTGCGACGCTTCATCTAAAGCCTATGCAGCGGTAGTCTATTCAAAAATTGTCACGAATTCTGGCGATAGTCATGTTCGACTTCTTCTATCAAAAACCAAGGTTGCTCCGATTAAAACGATTTCGATTCCACGACTCGAGCTCTGTGCGGCTCAGCTGCTAGCACGCTGTATTTCGTTTACTATTGACGCGATGAAATTGCAAAACATTCCTGTGTTTTGCTGGAGTGACTCGACAATCGTATTAGCATGGTTGCAAAAGGCTCCATCAGATTTAAAAGTATTTGTAGCTAACAGAGTGTCTTCTATTCAAACGAAGCTTCCTCCGGCGACATGGCTGCATGTGCCAACAGAAGATAATCCCGCAGATTGCGCATCGCGCGGCATAAATCCAGCTCAGCTAACGCCTTCCAGTTCTTGGTGGAACGGCCCGGCATGGCTGAAATTTAACGAGGATAATTGGCCAGTTCAATCTACGATAAGTTGCACCGAAGATGATTCCGAATTGAAAGCGTTAAATGCAGTCCACTCGCATCATTCAAATCGAGCGGAACTTTTTGAATCCTTCAATCATATCTCCACGTGGCCACGCTTACTACGGGTCACCGCATACGTCCTTCGGTTCAAGTTTCGAACGAGAGTCCCAGATGTTGCTCAAGGTCTCTCTATTTTGCAAGTCGATGAAATAAAAACCGCGCACAGATTCTGGATTAAACAGATGCAAACGGAATACTTTTCAAAAGAAATCGTCGCTTTCAAAGCCAAGTCGAGGTTATCAGTTCGATGCTCCATCCATTCTCTCGATCCGTTCCTGGATCCCTCCGGTATCCTACGCGTGGGTGGTCGACTTCAACTGTCTGACCTTTCATATGATCGTAAATTTCCGATTCTACTTCCAAAACATTACCTTTCTAGGCTCATTATCGATCAAATTCATAAGGATACACTTCACGGCGGTGTACAATTAATGCTTCGCACGTTGCGAGAACAATATTGGATTCTGGGGGCGCAAAGCATGGTAAAAGGTTGTATCCGCAATTGCGTGACATGTACTCGGCATCGCGCCATAACCGGCGTACAATTTATGGCCGACCTTCCTACATTTAGAGTAATTCCGTCCCGTCCATTTTGCCATACGGGACTTGATTACGCCGGCCCCTTCGCAATTCGAGACGCTTCCGGCCGCGGACGTAAGTCGCACAAAACATACATCTCGCTATTTGTTTGTTTCGCTACACGAGCTATACACTTAGAGCTCGTTCATGATTATTCCACGGCTGCGTTTCTCGCATCTTTCGAACGGTTCGTAGCGCGTCGCGGCATTCCATCCGATCTTTATTCCGACAACGCGACTACCTATCAAGGCGCGGATCGCGAACTTGTTACAGCGATCCGACAGACTCAAGCCGACGTAGATCTGCAGGCGAAGTTCGCGTCAAAGCCAGTTCAATGACATTTCATTCCGCCTTCTGCCCCTCATTTTGGGGGCATGTGGGAGGCAGGTGTTAAGAGTGTTAAGCACCATTTGCGACGTATACTTGGTTCCTGCACACCTACGGTCGAAGAGTTCACCACGCTTTTATGTAACATCGAAGCATGTTTGAATTCGCGCCCGATCGCCGCACTTCATGACGATGTAAATTCTTGCAATGCGCTCACACCAGGGCACTTTTTAATTGGTAGCGCCATTAAATCGATTCCGAGTCCGAGCGTCTTACATATCTCCGAGTCACGACTCGATCGATGGCAATTAATACGTGCGAAATACGAGCAATTTTGGAAATTGTGGAGTCTTGACTACTTGAACACCTTGCAGCAGCGTTTTAAATGGCAGAATCGATCTGATGAATTTCGCATAAACGATATTGTTCTAATAAAAAATCCTAATTTACCTCCCTGCAGATGGGAACTTGCGAGAATCATCGAATGTAAGCCTGACAAGGATGGCCTGGTGCGAGTTGCTCAGGTCAAGACCGCGTCTTCTACTTTTGTAAGACCTATTGTTAAACTCTGTAAATTGCCGGTAAGTCCGGACGGTTCAGCGTAATCTAAATTCTGCAGGTTGTCTCTAATGATTGCAGTTCAATGTATAAGGATTTACCCCTGACTGTCATTTGAATCCCTTGGCGATTCAACCCGAGGGGTATGTTTGGGAAAAAATTAAATTTCCGTGATCCCCGCGCGCCTTCGATATACGCTCCTGAGAGCTCTCTGTAATTGTGTACATCGACAGTTTGTTATTGCGTCCACAAGGGCGAAGCGCCGAATTAGGAGAGAGTTTCCGCGTCTTTAAAAAGGAGCGATGCGGCACGGAAGGCGAGTCTGGTACGACGAGCCGTCCGGTAAACCCGAGAAGAACATTTGTGATCCGAAGAATAAAAATTACGTATTCTTACTTAGAATAAAGAGACTAGTTCCTGCTATCTATCCTTGCCTATCGACGCAGTCCACAAGAGAGAACTAGGCGATAGCTCCGATAAAACCCAAAGGAGAAAATATACAAAACAAATCTCAAAAATACTCTTCAATCTCTAAAAATAAAATTTTATATAAATCATTTATTTATTACAAAGAATTATTTACTTTATAATCAATTATAAAAAATAGGCCTGTTTTTACACACACACACACACACACACGCACGCACACACACACTCACATATTACTTGTTAGCTAGAATGTGGACAAAAAAAAATTTTTACACTCTAATCTACATACATACATATACATATATATACATATGTGAGTGTGACAAAAATTTTTTTGTCCACATTCTAGCTAACAAGTTATATGTGAGTGTGTGTGTGCGTGTGTGTATGTGTATAACAGGCCTATCTATAATAATTATAATTGATTATAAAGTTAATAATCCTTTGTAATAAATAAATGATTTATATAAAAGTATTTTAGAGATTGAATATAATAATACTATTATTATCAAAACAGAGCAGTAATTAGATAAGAATAAATCATATAAATCTTTTATTTATTACAAAAAATTATCCACTAAAACTTTATAATCAATTATATTCATAAAAGATTTTTATATATTTTCAGATTATAAATTTAATTATTTTTATTTATGTAATGCAGATTATTTTTAAAAAATTATATATACGTGTGCATGTATGAAAGAATGCAATGTAGAAAAGAGAGAAGAAACAGAGAGACAGATAGATCGATAGATAGATAAATAGATAGGTTGATTGATAGGTAGATCGATAGATAGTTCGATAGACAGGCAGATAGCTAAATAAATCGATAGGTATGTATATATATATATAATAAATAAAATTAGTAATTAGCTCTGTTAAATTAATAATTGTAAACAAAGAAGGGCTATAAGAGCTATTAAACATAACAAAGTTGTCAGTTGATATTAAAAAATATAAAAAAACTTCATTTGAACGGAACGAGAAATAAATAAGAAGTGATCATTTATTCGCATTTAAACGAAATAATATATACATAAGAAATACACATTAAAGCGAACGTTTCGGCTGACATTTCGAGCCTTCCTCAGCGCAATACAAATATTATATAAATTGAAATGTAATATTGAACATTAAAGACGGCAATTAACGATGTCAAGATAATAAAAAGTCAGTTTTTTGTTTCATTACATATGTTTCTAAACAAGTCATCGCGTGTGACAAGTGCAAATTGTTGATACATACTGAGATCGAGCGACAGTGCCGTGTAATCATTATGTGTATAGGCCTCCTGATTTATTGGTCAAGGGAGATATCTTGATTGAATCGTCATATTGAAATGTTGTTAGACATTAAATGGAGATCTAAATAAATAATATCCAATTATTCACTATACTTTTGACAAATAAAATGCACTGTACACTCACTCAAACAAAATTGGTGATTATTATATAGAAGTTACAAGTATCAGATACGAAATCTTATAGGCACAGTTTTTTCTAAAAACAAAAGTTTACTAAAGACAGAACGTTTTTACCGTCTCAACTCTCAATCCCAAATGAGGCAGTACCTCGGTGTTTCACCTTTATTATACATATCAAGGTCTGTTTACAAACCCTGGCAATTTTGGTAAAGAATCTATAATATTATTGTATATATCAGGCAAAAATTCAGTGTTGTTTTGTAGATTCAATCCATTAGTTTGTCTTTTTATATATAACATTTCTGATATAAGTCTTTTATTGTAATATGGTTCTTTATCTAAAATTTTAACTTCACTCCAATCAAATTCATGAGAAAACTCTAATCTATGATCAGTAACAACTGATTTATTGGAACACTTTCTGTTAATGTGTTTTTTATGTTCAGTTATCCTAGTATTCAGTTTTCTGCTAGTTTGACCCACATATGAGGCATCACAGTTTTTACAGTTAATTTTATAAACTACATTCGTATTCGCTCCTTTAGGTATTTTGTCTTTATGTGTTTTTATAAATTTACCTAATTTATTCATGCTTACGTAAGAGAGTTTAGTATCGACTTTTTTGTAATACCTATCAATTGTTCTGTAGCATTCGGTAAGTAAGGTACAGTAAAAAACAAAGGAGAATCCTTCGACTGATTTAGACTGTTGTTGTTAACATTACTTCTAGTATAAAAAAGAGTTTTAAGTCTATCGTTAATAGTGTCAAAAATAAATTTTACCGGGTAATTATTATTTATTAGGATGTTAATAATCAATTCTATATTATCCTGATAAAATGAAGGATGAGATAATAAAATTACCCTATCAATCAGACCGATGATCGTTTCTCTTTTTTGACACATAGGGTGTTGTGAAAGAAAATTCAAGTACCTTCCAGAAAACGTCGGCTTTCTAAATCAATCACATGTAATTTTATTGTCTTTTGATATTAACTTGATGTCCAAAAAACTCAAACTATGGTTTTTTTCTTTTTCCATTGTGAATTGAATACGCGGGTGTAGCGAATTAAAAGTGTTTAACGTATGTTCAATATATTTATTAGGTACTGACAAAATAAGGTCGTCGACATATCTATGGAAAAAAACCGGTTTATAGTAAAGTAGGTTTAGAGCTTTAGATTCCAAATCTTGTAATACTATATCAGCGACTATGGGAGAAAGAGGGGAGCCCATCGGAGTTCCATAGGTTTGTTTATATATAGTGTTATTAAAAGTAAAAAATGTAGAGTTTAATATTAAACTAATGCCATTTAGAAACTCTGATTTATTAAGACTGCAATTATCAGAGATGAAATGCCATCTCTCAGATAAACCTTTCAATACTAAGTCTATCGGTATATTAGTAAAGAGTGACACAACATCCAATGAAATCAAACTCGAGTTATTTTCTAATTGTAATGTAGAAAATTTTTTCACCAATTTAAAGCTGTTTTCTGTATAGTTACTCGCTTTTGGAATACTTTTTATTAATATTTTGTGTAAAAAAAACTGCTAAATTATATAATGGTGTATCAATAGACGAGACGATAATCCTATAGGGGCAATTGATTTTATGCACTTTTGGTAATCCATAGGCTCTAGGAAGATTACCATCACTACATGATAAATACTTATAAGTATTAAATGATATAAAATCTTTCTTTTTCCATCTCACTAAGAGATCACGGAGATTGGAAACTATACTATTCGTAGGGTCTTTTTTTAACAAAATATAAGTATCTCTATCTTTAAAAGTGTTTTCAACCTCCTCTATATATTTGTCCCTGTCTAATGCCACCGTGATATTTCCCTTGTCAGCTTTTGTTATAAGAAGATTCGGGTTTTTGTCCAAAAATTTTTTAGTGTTTTCACTTATTTCTAATAATATTTTGTTAAAACCATTGTCCGGATATTGGTATAGAATAATCGAATTCACAACATTTCTAGATTTTTCTCTGACAAAAACTCTTTTATCAGGAGGAAGTTTTTTAATATTATTTTCAAAATATTTTATGAAATCCATGGTTAATTGTACTTTGTTATTATTAGGGAGACTGAAGTTTTCACCTAATTGAAGCAGACTAATTATATTGTTCGGTATCGTAGTAGTAGATAAATTAAAAAACCAATTATTATTAATTTTACTAAGATTCGGATTAGAATCTGGAAAAGAGTTAGGATCGACATTTATTTTAAATTCTTCTCCTTTATCCTTAAACTTCTGTTGCTTATTTTCAGTTATTAAGTTGTTCTTCTCAGTAGAATTTAGATTGAAGTTAATATTTTATATCTGATAATGATATTTTCCTATGTTTTCATTATTACTATTTTTATTATTATCTCTAGTAGTACAACGATACCTAATAGGTTTAATAAGGGTTCTATTCTGACTTTTTTGTTTTTTTGACATGAATTCAAGTTTTTTCTCGAAACCATTCCGTCTATTCATAAAAAAATAAAACAATGATTTGTTATAGCGGTTAAAAAACTCAATGCATACTACCTCTGGAACGTAATAATGTATCGAGCTCAATATGTTAATAATGTGTGTTTGTGATTTTCTAATAGTGTCATATGTGTCGTCAATTTCTAATTTTAACAATTTTTTACAAAAAACCTCTTTAATGCGATCAAATCTACAATACAATCTATAATTTGTTACACTGTGTTCATAATTATTAAATATTGAGAGTATGTGTGTCGGAAAAACGTAATGCTTTTTACAATTGCGTAAGAAACCAATCTTCAATTTACTGACAATGATGGTTTTTTCATACTTCAACCATAATTTTAACATGTTCATCGCCTTTCGTCCATAAAAATAACTAATATGTGCAAAAAATGAATATTGATATTGATAGTCACGCATCTTTCAGCCTAGCGTATATTAAATAAAATTAGTAATTAGCTCTGTTAAATTAATAATTGTAAACAAAAAAGGGCTATAAGAGCTATTAAACATAACAAAGTTGTCAGTTGATATTAAAAAATATAAAAAAACTTCATTTGAACGGAACGAGAAATAAATAAAAAGTGATCATTTATTCGCATTTAAACGAAATAATATATTCGTTTAAATGCGAATAAATGATCACTTCTTATTTATTTCTCGTTCCGTTCAAATAAAGTTTTTTATATTTTTTAATATCAACTGACAACTTTGTTATGTTTAATAGCTCTTATAGCCCTTCTTTGTTTACAATTATTATATATATATATATATATTTTTTTTATAAACATTTTCTACGCATACTTACGCATACATACATACATACATGTATATAAAGAAATATACTAACCTTTTCATCCAGCCTTTCTTGAAGGAAACTCTATGTTGACAAAGAGGCAGACGTTTTGCGTTATATTATTCTATGTATGAGAGAGACAAAGATAATATGACTGTCTGTCCTTGTCTAACTGCACGATTGCAGTTCCCTCTATCGCGACATCGCGCAACTAATTTTCTGCTCAGTTTTATTCCTAAATGTCATTTTGCACATACACATGTGAATGAAATATTCCACAATCGAGATCTTTTTTATTAGACTTCTATACTTATTTCTGCAAGTTTACTAATATTCCTTTATGCAATCTTTTAGAGGAAGCGGTCTCATTTTGTACGTATAAATTGTGAAACTTTTATACAAGCAAATATTGTTATAACGTGACGCGAAAAACCCAAAAAAACTCGTATTTAAAACTTTTTTGTCTTTTTATCACAAATTCAGACCGCTCTCTCCTTTATTATTGTATTAACTTTAATCGTGGAAAAGCATTTCTTATTCTATTAACGCAATAAAAACTTTTCGATTGTGGAAAAATATAATCGGTTCGGTCGGTAAAAGTATACCTCCGGCATCCCCTTAAGCCGTTTCATTCGATTAGACCAAACCGCGGGATCCGCCGTGTCGACCTGAGTCATATCGTTACCTCGGTCTCGCAGTCTTTCCCTCGGCGCCAATTCGCGGCCCAGATTCAGAAATGCCGGAAAAGTTCCTAGGGAGGAATGCTCCACGGTGTTATACGCGAACTTAAAGTTGGCAATATTCATATCCCATTCCCTATGATCCCGGTCAATAAACGCGACAATCATGATTTTGAGGACTCGATTCATTCTCTT
Source organism: Nylanderia fulva (assembly GCF_048542155.1). Lineage (NCBI taxonomy): Eukaryota > Metazoa > Arthropoda > Insecta > Hymenoptera > Formicidae > Nylanderia > Nylanderia fulva. The sequence continues at coordinate 166,775 of NW_028189644.1, forward strand.
GACGGGATTCACCTCAGGGTGATATGGAGGAATGGTATTGTGACGTATTCCGTTCTCGCGGGCAAATTCTTCGATCTCCCGATTCGCGAATTCAGTACCGTTATCCGTAAGTAAGCATTTGGAAGTGCCCCAGCGCGAAATAACTAAGTCTACCAAGAACTCCTTAATTTTCGGACCTGTCGCGGATCGGAGGGTCTTGCATTCCACCCACTTAGTAAACAAGTTCTGAATGACTAGGAGGTACTTAAAACCGAACTTACTACGCGGCAAGGGACCCATGATATCGGCTGTGACCACCGTCCACGGAGCCTCTGCTATTCGCCTACTCATTAGTCCGGCAGGACCGGCCTGCTCGACTTTTGTGAGTTGGCACGTGCCGCATCTTTTAACATAGCTGACTACATCTCGAAACATTCGCGGCCAATAATATAAAACCGCGAGACGCTGATATGTTTTATCGATACCGAGGTGTCCGGATTGAGGAACGTCGTGTGTTTCGTGCAACGCTTCTCTTCGCAACTCGCACGGTAACACTAACTTTCATCTGTTCAAATCTTCCACTATTTTCGAAACGATCGGCTTAGGTCTTAAGAAATACAGTCATGCGTCTATTTGTAACGGCATAGCTGTTACTATCGTCTCGCGGGCCGATTATCCGCTCGCCACGTGAGGCTCTGGCGTCTAAGGCGCCCCCCTAAACGCCATATACGGGCAGCCTCACTCTGGGGGCGCCCCACCACTGCGCCATCGCGTTACCCCCGCCATGCACCCAACACAAGGCGGGAGGCCGCCGACCGGGTATATAAGCCGGCCCGGCGGATGAGCCGACACCAGTCCCGTTCCAGACTCCGATACCAGGCAGCGGGCTTCTCGCTGTTAGGCCGGGCTTCTCGGTTTCTGGTTCTTTCTTTTTGCATCGGGCAATGGATTTCCCGTTGTTAGGCCGGATTTCCCGGTTTCCGATCTCTTCCTGCTACAAGCCGGGCGACGGGTTTCCCGTCGTTAGACCGGGTTTCCCGATTTCCGGTTCTTCCTGTTAATCTCCGGGCGACGGGCTTCCCGTCGGTTGGCCTGGGTTTCCCGGTTTCCGGACACCGTTATAGGCTATACGTCACCGTGTAGTGAGTTCGATTTCCGTGCCACATACCGGGTAGTCAGTAAGTCTTTCTGTTTATTGTCCAGGCTTTACGCCACCGTGTATTAAGTTCAACCGCCGCGCACTGTATATATATCGGGTAGTCTGTAAGTCTCTGTTACACCGTCTAGGTTATACGTCTTCAACATCTAGGTCCGGTTATACCGGGCAACGTAATAAGCGATACTTTCCTTAGGGGCACAACACATCTTTATTTTCTTTAGCATTGTATAGCCTCAGTCATTATCACCCACAGGGTGGCATGTAAGTCCTCCGCGGACACACTTCTTATTTTCCATCAATAAAGCATTTTTGTAAAGGATCAAGCGAGTCTGAGTCTTTCCCTTTTCCCGAATCCTGGAACCGGCGAGCCGATCCGCGGCGTCGGTAAAGATGAACCGCTACATATTATTCGCCACTGATTGTAACAATTTGGATCGCTCGCGACCTGCTCAAATCGACGTCTATTCCAGGCATCCGTGCTCTCGGGATCAAGATCCTCCCCTACCGTATCCGCCGCCGCGATTACCACCTTGTCGCTCTTGACTTTCCCCTCGTAACTTCTCGACAGAGCGTCGGGTACGTAGTGTAGGGCCCTCTTTCTATGGGTAATTTCGTAGTCGTACTCCAATAACTCGAGGGCCCATCTGGCTAATCTGCCCGTAGGATTCTTCAAGTTGTGGAGCCACCTTAAACTACTGTGTTCTGTTATTACTGTAAATTTGTAGCCTTCTAAATATGACCGAAATTTCTTTATGGACCACACCACGGCCAAACACTCCTGCTCGGTAACTGTGTATTTCTTTTTAGGGTCCGTCAGACCGCGACTCGCGAACGCAATCACTCTCTCCCCCTCCTCAAAATTATGCGTTAAAACGGATCCTAACCTTACCGAACTTGCGTCGGTTTGGAGTACGAAACGTACGAGTCGGTTTGGAGTACGTTCCCCCCATTCCCATCGCTTGTTCTTTTTAAGCAGTCTAGTGAGGGGTTCGGTAATGGTAGCTAAACGCAGTATGAATCGTTTATACCACAAGGCCATGCCTAAAAATCGTCGCAGTTGTTTGATATTTTTCGGTATCGGAACCTCTATCACTGGTTGCGTCTTGTCCGGGTCGACCGTAAGCCCTTCTTTCTGCACAATAAATCCGAGGTACTTCACGTGCGATTGGCAAAACTCGCATTTTTCCGGGTTTATTGTCAAACCTATCTAAGCAGAACCTATACTTCCCGGAAGGACTTCCGTTTCCGGTTGCGTGTGAGAAGGTTGAGGTGCTGTCAGTGTGTGTATTTGAGTGGAATATTAGAGGTGTGTGGAAGAGAAAAGGGGGAGAGAGAGTGAGAGAGTGAGAAGCTGAAGGTGGCGAATGCAAGGGGAGTGCAGGCAAGTGGGGTGAGAAGGGAATAGAGCGGTGAGAAGGAAGAGAAGTGATGCAGGTAGAGTGAGTTGGCAGTTTGGAAGATAGATCAGGGGCACGAGGGGAGAGGAAGGTACTAGGAAAGAGGAGTGCAGGTGTAAAAGGAGAAGAGAGATAGGGGATAGGTGTAGGTGCGGGGAAAGTCTCTAGTGACAGAGGATCCAGTCGAGGATATAGGGAAAGTCACTAGCAGAGGAGAAAGTAACTGAGATAGGGTATAGGGAAAGTCACTAGGCATAGAGTAAAGGAGATATAGATGGAAAGAAAAGAAATAGAGGAGATAGAAAGATTAAAGAAGACGGAGAAATGGGAGAGAAGAGGGAGCACAGGGACGGCAGAGGAGGTTTTGAAAAGGAAAAGGGAGGAATTAGAGGAAGTAGGGTTGAGAAAGGAGAGAGAAGAAAAAGGGGATTTGGAGTGGGCGTTCAGGAGAAGTAAAAAGGTAATAAGGTCGCCGGAGGTTGAAAGGAGGGAGGAGGCAGGAGGGATAGGGGAGATATTGAAAGAGATGGGGAGGGAGTGGAAGGAGGAGATAATTCAGGAGATGAGAGAGATAAGAAGAGAAATTAGAGAAGAGATCAAGGAGGGAGTAAGAGGGCAGGAGGAGTTAAGGGAGGAGGTAAGGGGGCTGAAAAAGGAAATGGAGGAGAGGGAGAAAAAGTGGGAGAGAGAAAGGGAGGAATTTATGGAAAGGATTAAGGAGATGGGGAAGATAATGGAAGAATTAGAGATAGGAAAAAAGGGGGGAGAGAGAGAAAGGGGAGAAGGGAAAGGAGAGTGAGGAGATGGAAGATAGGATTAAGAGGATGGAATGGAAATGGGAGAGAAAGGAAAGAGAAGAAAAGAGAAAGAATGTGATAATAAAAGGAATTAAGGGAGGAGAAGGGGGGGTGAAAGGGGAGGTGGAGAAATTATTGAAAGAGATAGGGGTAGGGGGGCAGGTAGAGGAAGTGAGGAGAATAGGGGAGGGGAGAAGGGACGGGACAAGTATAGCTTTAGTAAGGGTGGGAGAGATGGAGGTTAAAAGGGAGATAATGGAAAAGAAAAGGAGGTTGAGAGGAAGGGAGGAGAGGATTGAAGAGGATCTAACGTGGAAAGAAAGAAGGATGATGTGGAGATTAGGAGAGTTGGCGAGAGGGGAAGAAAGAGAGGGAAGGAGGGCATGGGTAAGGTATGGGAGAATTTGGATGAGAGGTAAATGGTGGAGATGGGACGAGGTGAAAGAGGAACTAAAGGAGGAAGGAGCAGGGGATGAGAGGAGGGGAGAGAGGAGAGAGGAGGGAATAGAAGGAAAGGGGATGGAAGCAATACAGGGGACGGGAAAGGAGGGGAGGGTAAGAGTGGGGAAGGAAGGGTGAAAAAGAGAAAGAGAGAGAGGAGGGAAGTGGGAGGTAAAGGGCAAGGGAGAGGAGGGGAAGAAGGAAAGGAGGAAGGAGAAGGGGAGGAAGGATGGAAGGTGGCATTCTGGAATGTGGCGGGATTAAGAAATAAGGACGCGGACTTCTGGGAAGCGGTGGGAGAATGGGACGTAATGTTTTTTCTGGAAACATGGGTAGATGAAAAAGGGTGGGAAAGGATAAAAGGGAGGATGCCGGGAGGATATAAATGGGAGGTGCAATATGCGAGGAGGAAGAGTAAAAAAGGAAGGGCTATGGGGGGAATTATAGTGGGGGGTGAGAAAAGGGGTAGGAATAGAAGGAAAGTGTAAGGCGGATAAAGAGGGAATGGTGGAGGTGGAGATAGGAAAAGGAGGGGAGAGATGGAGGTTGGTGGGAGTGTACATAAATGGGGAGATGGAGAAGAAGCTAGGGGAGATGAATGAATGGATGGAGGAGGAGGGAGACAGAGTAAGAACGATAATAGGGGGGGACTTTAATGCAAGAACGGGAAATTTAGGAGGAAGAGTGGAGATAGGAGAGGAGGAGGGAGAGGAAGGGAAGGGGAGAAAATCAAGAGATACAAAAGTAAATGGGGAAGGGAGAAGGTTGGTGAAGAAGCTGGAGGAAAAGGGGTGGGCGATAATGAATGGAGGAATAGCAGGGGATGAGGAAGGGGGGTGGACATATATGGGACCGAATGGGAAATCGGTAATAGATTACATAATAGGTAATGAGGAGGTAAGAGAGGAAATCAGGAAGTTAGAGATAGGTGAAAGGATGGACTCGGATCACATGCCGTTAATAGTGTGGTTGGAAGGGAAAGGAGGAGGAGGAGAAAGAAAAAGAAAAAAGAGGAGGAGATGGAACTGGACGGAGGAGGGGAAGGAGGAATTTAGGGAGAAGATAGGGGAAATTTGGGGGAAGCAGAGGGATGAACAAGAAGAGGAGGGTGTAGAGGGAGAGTGGGAGGAGAAGAAAAAGAAGATACAGGAAGTGTTAGATAAGGGGAATGAGAGAGAAGGAAAGGAGAAGAAAGAAAAAAAGAGAGGGTGGTTTGATAGGGAGTGTAGAAGAGAGAAGGGGGAGGTGGTAAAGGAGTTAAAAAGGTGGAGGAGGATAGGGGGGAAAGGAGAAGAATACAGGAAAAGAAAAAAGAAGTATGAGAGATTATGTAGAAAGAAGAAGGAGGAGGAGAATGAGGAGTGGACGAAGAAAGCAATGGAAGCGAGGACGGAAGGGCAGGTTTGGGAGGTGGTTAGGAGGGAAAGGGGAAAAGGAAAAGGAGGAATGGGAAAGGGGATTGAGATGGAGGAATGGAACAGATATTTTAGAGATCTATTAGGAGGGGTAGAATCGAGAGTGATAATGGGAGGAAGAAGGACGGAGAAGGAGAGAGGGGAAGATCAGATAGAAAAGGGAGAAATTAGGAGGGCGATAGGTAGGATAAAGGAAAGAAAGGCGGTGGGGGTGGACGGGATTCCGGGAAAAGTGTGGAAATTTGGAGGAGAGGGAATAGAGAAGGGGGTATGGGAGTTGTGCAATAAGATATGGAAGGGGGAGGGGTGGATAAGGGAGTGGAGTGAGGGGCTGGTGGTGCCAATCTTGAAGAGGGGTGAGGGAAAGGAGGTTTCGGAGTACAGGGGGGTAACTCTGACACCGTCTTTATACAAAGTATATGCGACGGTGTTGGCAGAGAGATTGAGGGGAGAGATAGAGGAAAAAGGGATGTTGCCACCGAATCAAACGGGGTTCAGGAAAGGGATGGGAACAGTGGACAATATTTATGTATTAAATTATTTAATAAACAGACAAATAAGTAGGAAAGGAAAGCAAATGGTTCTACTGTTTGTGGACCTGAGAGCAGCGTTTGATTCGGTGGACAGAGTGAAGTTGATGGCGGCGTTAAGAGGGAGGGGGGTGAAGGAAGAGACGGTGAGGAGGTGCGAGGAAGTGCTAGGAGAGATAGGGTTCAGGGTTAGAATAGGGGAGGAGGTGGGGGAGAAGTTTTGGACGGGGAGGGGGGTAAGACAGGGATGCCCACTGAGCCCGCTTCTGTTTAACATGTTGATGGCGGACTTGGAGGAGGAAATGGAGAAAGGGAGATGGGGGGGTGTGAAATTAGGAGAGGGCAAGGTCTATACATTAGCGTACGCGGATGACGTGGTGCTGTTGGCAGAAGATGAGGGGGGGATGAGGTGTATGATGGAGAGGTTAGGGAGATATCTGGAGGGGAAGGGACTGGAACTGAATGAGAAGAAGTCGAAGGTGATGAGATGCAGAAGGGGGGGAGGGAGGTTAAAAAAGGCTAGTTGGTTTTGGAAGGGAAAAAAATTAGAGAAGGTAAAGGAGTACAAATATTTAGGATATGTGATTCAAAGGAATGGGGGGCAAGAGGGACAGGTAAGGGACAGAATAAAGAGAGGGGCAGCAATTATGGGACAGGTATGGGGAATAGGTAAGAGGAGATTTGGGAATAACTGGGGGAAGAGGTTGTGGCTCTTCGATGCGTTAATATGGACGGTTTTAGGATACGGGGTGGAGATATGGGGATGGGAAGAGAGAGAGGGATTGGAAAGGATACAAGAAAGGTATCTGAGATGGATGTTAGGAGTGGACTGGGGAACGCCTGGATATATGGTAAGGGAGGAATTGCAAAGGGAAAAGATAAGGACAAGGATGGGTAGAAGAGCATGGGGATATGAGAGAAGGTTAGAGGAGGGTAAGGGAGGATGGTTGGCGAGAATATGTTTGGGGGAGATTAAAGAAAGGGCAAAAAAGGAGGGGAATTGTCAGGGTGGGAGAGAGAAAGAAGGGAATTTTTTGAGGGTAAGGGGATGGGATTAAGGGAGATAGAGGAAAGAAGGGAAAAGGGGGAGTTCAGATGGGAAGAAGTTGAGGAATGGGAAGGAAAGGAACAGAGGGAGGAGAGGGTGGGAAAAATGATAAAATCGGAATATAATAAGTGGTACAAACAGATTAAAGGGGAGGGGATTCCGGGCTATTTGAAGAAAGGGTGGGTGGAAGGTAGATGGAGGAGGATGGCAAGGTACAGACTGGGAAATGAAATGAAGGGAAATAGGTATTGGGAAAAGGAGGAGGATAGGAAGTGCAGGATATGTGGGAGAGGGTTAGAGACGTGGGAGCATGTGTGGGAGGAATGTATGGATTGGGGAAGGGAAGAGAGCTGGCAGGAAATGGTAAAGGAGATATTAGGAGAGGAGGGGGAAGGGGAAATATGGTTAAAAAGGTTAGAGGAAGCAAGAGGGAAAGGGGGGGAGAAGGAGAAGGAGGAAAAAGGAGGACAGGGAGATGAGAGAGGGTAGGAGATAAGGGGAGAGAGAGACGGGGAGAGTGTGTGAGTGAGTGTGTGAGAGAGAGAGAGGGAGGGAGAGGACAGGAGTGGAAGAATAACGGTAACCGGAAGCGGAGGTCCAACATAGGCTAAGTAGAATGTAAGATTGCGTAGGTTAAGATAATTTAGAATAAGAAAGGTTAGGGAAAGGCGGACGTGTGTGTGTGTGTAGGTAGGGCAGAATGCGAGAAAAGATGAGAAAGGCGGCGAAAAGGAGAGGCGTGGCGAAAAATGTAATTAGATTAAGTTTTAGGTATAAGTTTAGGCTAAGGAAAAAGGAAGGAAGGAATAAAGATTTGGGAACGCTCCTTTAAAAAAAAAGCGCCTTGTAATCCCCAATTGGGGCAGCAATAAATATATCTAATCTACTTCCCGGAAGGTTTCTTCACCATCACTATCGGATTGGACCATTCACTAAACGAGGGCTCGATTATTCCGTTCGCCAACATTTTGTCGACTTCCTCGCGCACGGCGTCTTGTATTTTTGGTGTTACAACGTAACATCGTTGCTTGATAGGTTTTTGCGTTCCGACGTCAATGCGGTGCTCCGTCAGGGTAGTCACCCCCGGGTTATCGCTCGGAACCGTCACCGCGTCTTTTAACACGCCTTCTATTTCTGCGCGTTGAGAGGAAGTGAGCTCGGGTAGTCCGCTACACGCGCGTCCAGACGGCTCGGTAACATCGAAGCGGTATCTAAACGAGGGATTTCACGAGAAAAACCACTCGGATTTGGCTAAATTTAACCCGACTCCAAATTTGCACAAAAAATCCATCCCTAGGATGCACGAAACCTCTAAATTGGGTAATAATCCCACAAAAAGGATATGTTCTACATCGCCCAATTTGAGTGGTACCTCGCTCACTTCCTCTATCCGCGCAACTTGGCCATTGGCCGTCCGTATTTTTCCGTCTCGGTATCGCGATATCGGCAATTTTAGAGATCGTATGAGCTTAATCCTTTCTTTTCTATTAGCGTTCTACTCGAGCCCGAATTGACAAGAGCCGTTAACGGCCGTCCCTTAATGTAAATTACGAAATATTGCAACGGGGGAAACCGGTGTCGTCTAGTGTTACGTACGATTGTATACCCCCGGTGTCTGTGTTTTGGCGGGTCTGTTCTTTCCGAGCCGTTAGGACCCGATCTACCAACTCTCTTCCTTGTTTCCCGCGCAATTCGGACACGTTTGCGTCGTGTGCTGTTTTTTTCCGCACCGATAACAATGCAGGTTCCGCGCCTGCGTGCATTCTCGCGATCTGTGGCCCTTTTCTCCGCAGTTCCAACATTTCATGTCGGCTAATCGGGTGTTATTCGTGATAGACGAGGAGGGCTTTGTGTCCGTACTTGCGTTATTTACGGCGCTCACGGGAGACTTCTTCGACTCGGTAGCTTTTCCCCTTTTCTTTGGCTTGGTTGCGGGGACCTTGGCCGCGGCGATTGTTTTCGGTTGTTTCGGCGATCGCGATGCACACCTACGAGGTGTGTTCAAAAAGTATCGCGAATTTTGAATTTCCGCGGGTTACGTATATTCGATTTTCGATTTTTTTGTGGCGTTATGTTGGTACTCATGTTTCTCATTTATGCCGACAAGTACGGCCATTTTGAATGTTCAGTTAATTTTTGACAGCTGCTTTGCTTGCACGTGTTTTGGCTCGTCTTCGATTTTTGCCTATTCCAAAAAATGGATCAAAGAATCTGTATCAAATTTTGTGTGTTGTGAACCCATGATTCGTCACCAGTTATGACCCTCTGAAGCAAATTTGGGTAGTCGCGGACAGAGTCCAACATCTCCTGAGCAATGTTAATGCGATGCTGTTTTTGGTCGAAATTGAGCAATTTTGGTACGAATTTCGCGGCGACCCGTGTCATGCCCAAATCATTGGTAAAAATCGAATGGCACGAGCCAATCGATATGTTTAGGTCCTCAGCAACTTCTCTAACGGTGATTCGACGATTGACCAATACTATTTTCTTTACTTCATCAATGTTTTCGTCTGTTGTTGACGTGCTCGGGCGTCCGGCACGCTCTTCGTCGTTCACATCTTCTCGGCCCTCGGAAAACATTTTGTACCACCGATAAACGTTGCTTCGATCCAAGGTAGCTTCACCATATGCCACAGTCAACATTCGGAATGCGTCCGCGCACTTAATTTTGTTTTTCACACAAAATTTGATACAGATTCTTTGATCCATTTTTTGGAATAGGCAAAAATCGAAGACGAGCCAAAACACGTGCAAGCAAAGCAGCTGTCAAAAATTAACTGAACATTCAAAATGGCCGTACTTGTCGGCATAAATGAGAAACATGAGTACCAACATAACGCCACAAAAAAATCGAAAATCGAATATACGTAACCCGCGGAAATTCAAAATTCGCGATACTTTTTGAACACACCTCGTATATGCGAGCTCCGGGAAAATAGACCGTGGCGATGTCGGCTGTCGATCCAAATCGTAACACTCCTCGATCTGTGAAGCTAGGGTCTCTAAAGATTGGAAATCGTAGATCTTGTTCCGTCGCACGGCTACGCGCAACTTCGGTATCATATTTCTATGCGCGTAACTTAGTTGTTTGTTCAATTGCCAGGGGGGATTTAACCTCTCGAACAAGGCCTGCATACACGTTAGATAGTCTACTACCGGTTCGTCCTCCTCCTGTTTGCGTCGCATAATCTCGTCCTGTAAAGTAAATTGAAAATTCGGGCATCCAAATTGCGCCCGCCACGCGGCCTCGAATTGTCCCCAGGTACGCTACAAATGTTGATTTAAACAGAACCAGTGTGCCGCGGTGCCCGATAAAAAGAACGGCAGGCATTTAAAAATTTCGTCATCGTCCAAAGGGATCAATTGCCGACCCTGCTCTATTCGAATCAGGAAAGCCTCCGCCTCCTCGTCGCGCGCCCCGGAAAAATTCAAATTTCATTTTCGCATAATGTTATATGCGTCAATGGCGAAATTAGTTTTCATGCGAGGGCGGTACGGTTCGGAATTCCTCCGCACCTCGGGGTGCGTTTCCGATTGTTCCAGGGGGTGTACTCGTATCACCGGTCTCGATGATCCCGCGATCGGTTTGCCCCCAACGGCCTCTTCCTCGGTATCCGACTCCTCGTTCGACGCGTCCGACATCTCAGGGGTCGGAATATGTTCTCGTTATATTAATTGAGTCGCCTCATACCTTAACAATCGAGCTTGAAAGGTGGGGAGAATTCCCTCTTCGGACAGTTTTCTTTCTGCGAGTGCACCCCTTACCTCCTCTTTCAATAGCTTACGAATCCACCTAAACTGTTCTTTCGTCGACATTTTTACGCAGTGTTAGCGGCGGCGTTTAGGAAAGAGAGATCTCGAAGGAAAAGAAGAACGTAAGTGGATCGCGATCGGATTAATTAAACGTACGCTCCTCCTTGATCGTTTCGTCGGCCAAATCTTTCTCGGTATCTTCACTAGCGTCGCCTAATGGTTAATTAGGCACTGTTAAATCTCGACCACGCCGTTCAGCCACGACAACCTTTCCTCCAAGTGCCCGAGTCCTATGATTTCTTAACCACCCGGTATACGAAGGGTCTCAATCCAATTCCAAAGTCCGCCGTAAACGATACCTTAAATTCCTAGTCAGTAGGTAAGTCACTAACCGACTATGGAGACTCGAGTAACCGGTGAGAATATTAGCCTATCCCGAAAAAAAATTTTAACTCTTATATAGAACTCGACCCAAAAGATGAAAATTTGCGAAACGTGATGGAGAAAAAAAAATTCCTTTGTACACACGGAAAGCTATTATTAAGCCAGGTCTCGATAAGGAATTTCGATAATTCGCGCAAACATCAATTCATTAATATTCGTCCATATCTCTTAATATCCTGATGATAATATTTGAGGAAGCGATAATCCTTCGTGAACAATACGTATTTACTCGCGCTTTATGTTCGGCTTGACGGGCCGTAAATATCTCCGCGAAGAGAAAAAAAAGAAATCTTTGTTCCTCAATAATATTACTCTCTAAACTGGGACAAGAATATTTATCAACTCTGTACTAGACGATTACTCGATATCACATATATGCGTGGAAATCACCCGGTATATCGAGAAATGCGTATAAGACGCAGGAGCGCGCGATCTCTGGAATGCGAGGATACGCAGCTTTGTTTACGTTGCCGCGCGTTTCAAAGAAATGTGCCGGCGATCGCTCGCCGTCGCGCGCGCGGTACTTTTCCACGACGAAAGTTATGCACCTATCTAAGTGTATATTAAACGAGATGGCACTTCAAACTCGAGTACCCTCCGTTGTGGCAGAGATCCTCAAGATACCGAGACAAACACAAAGGGGAAATCTCCCTCAATAATACGGAAATAATAATCACAGTCAATTGGGACAAAATAACGAGAATACATGCAATAGACAAAAGTCATCGACGGTACGGAATCGTGGAATTCTCGGAGAGTCTCTCGCGGAGACCTCCGGCTGGTGCGACTAAAGTCAACACCCGGAAAACAAAGAAAAATTATTTCTATCACCTTACTCTCTCTCCGCTACTTGAAACGACATATGTTCAAATAATTATCCTCTCCTTCGAGATGCCCCACGTTGGGCGCCAAATTTGCCACCGTCTCTCCGTTCTCTCTCGCCAAGAGAGAGAGAGAGAGAGAGTGAGAGAGAGACCGACGCGCAACTTCGTTGTGCCGCTCTCGCGTTAACTCGATCGCTATTCGGAATCAAAGATTGGGCGCCAGGTACGGTCAGGCCGCAACACTCATTAAAATCGCGACAACTAATTAACGGGCACAACGGCTTAGCCTCGGAAGCTCGGTATCGACATAGGATAGAGTGGCGGGGTTCTTTACGCTAGGAGAGTCGGAATCGTAATTTCAGAAAGAGAGAGGAAATGTCAATATAACCAACCATCAGATATAATATAAAATAATAAGAGTATATTTCACTTCGTTGGTATGCAGCAAACAATGGTTGTAAAGCAGTGTACTAACGAGCTCAAAGAAGATCGCTGGGTTTTTAATTATTACGCTCCTTCTCTCTCTATCAGCTCGAGATCATGAATACTTTACTCTAATCCAGCGATAATAATCTACAATATTCTTGGACAAACGACTCGATATAAAAAGACAATAATTTGCACGATTTTACAGCAACTGTCCATTTGTTTCGGTGCTCGTCGGAGAGGCGAAGAAGGCAAAGGAATACCTAATAACTTAATTACGCGGAAATCGACGCGAGTCCCGTGCGTATCATCCTAGATTGTCGGTACTTTATACAATAAAATGTAACGAGCCCATACGCTCGGTATAGCGAGAAATCTTGGTTGACACATGGGTCCCGGCCGAATCCGCGCTTACCGAGAGATCGAGGAGGTGGTCTTACAAAGTACGTTGTCGCCGCAGGATGTGGGTCGTTGATCCGTGACACGCTTGGGACACCGGCTCGTCGAACAGTGAATCTGATTTGGGCCGACGGAACGTCGGTGGTTACGCCGGGGGAGGGGGAGACTGTGCGCGCCACCCCGGCCCAGTTGCCAGGTTTCGCGGCGGCGTTGCGCCCCGCGCCAGGCCCGTAATCGATCATCGATTTTCCCCTGTCTTGGTTGGTCGCGGATTTTCTGCCGCCAATTTTAAACCCTCGCCCTCGGGAGTTGCGACGTCACAGCTCCGTTCTTGGCGGCTCCGTCCACACCTCGCACGGCCGCGTAATGACGTTTGTGACGGCTTTGTTCTGCTGGGGAGATCGTCCCGGGGTGATCAGTCCCGGACGATCTCCGGGTCTTCTCGACGTGCGACTGCGGGCCCTTCAGGGGTAGTCATCCTCGTGGAGGGATGCAGGCGCCTTTCTTTTCCTTAGGCGGACTGCTGGCGATTGACTCCCCGAGGCTGTAAGGATCGGTACCGTGTATAATTTTATTCTATCTGGTACTCACCGGACCGGTCACTCAGTCTCCGTTCCTCTCGCACCATGATTTTCCCTCCTTAATTTTTTGTGGTCCTCTTCTTCCAAAACAATTAATTCTTCCGGCCCATCACCTCGATTCTCGTTACGGAGTAAGGGCGAGCCAGCGAAAAGTTCGCCGCCCGTAATACACGAAATGTTTGGAGCGCTCTCCAACTCTTCCTGGCCGGGCGCGTCCGCCCTTGTGATGGGCTCAAAAGGCCACGTCACAACGTATAGTCGCTATCGCGAGACTAAGTTAGTAACTTACTCTAAGAAGATGTAATATCGTTAAAATAAAAAGTCAAGACAAGTGTTAAATTGAAATAAACAAGTTTTATTGTGGAAGTGATACGTGTTAATATCAAATAATCCCGATTCAAGCCCTGACGCCCCGAATCCTCATCCTAATTTGGTGCAATCTTTTGTGCTCGACCCGAGACACTCAACAAAATTGGTGGCAGCGGTGGGATCGCGCCGAAGGACCGTCAGGAACTACTCGGAAGAAGACCTGAAAAATACAGCAGTATTAATAATTAGGCACGTCAAAAATAATCGATGGAAAGCGAGCAACACAGAAGGCAGCATTATAACACACACACACGGACAACGCATCAGCAGACGTAAAGTAGGCCACCACCTAAGGACGCGACTTTTTTTTTGACGCTGTGTGAATCCTCATGGATACCACGCACTCCTCGAGTAGAAAGTGCGGGTTATGTAGGACTTTTTGTTCCTCTTGACCGAACCACTAATAATTCGGTCAGAGGGTCCAAGACCTACCTTACTAAACACACAGCGGGTACCTTCGCGGGCTCTTATGGGGATGCCAAGGAACTGCTGTAGCATTACTTCTTGCCATTCCCGGCCTGACCTTCCTAGGAGAGCATCTTCCCCGAGAGGAAGATACTCTCCTCCGCGTAACCATCGTGCGGTCCTTCCCGGTTGCAGTGCAGAGGGGCACCATCCCCACGTTGCGTCTTCCCAAAAAGTTTGGGAGGCGGGGTCACGGCTTGAGTGTTCCCGCTCGAACCGCCACCCTCCGCCTTCAGAGTAAGGTTCTCTCTTTCTTCCAAAAGGGATGGGAGATTTAACCTATACCCCGAAGGCTCTTCATCTGAAGGGGAGAGTTCTCTCCGCAGGCATTGGTACCCTCCTATCGGCGACCTTGGGCACCAGTGAGAGGGTCGCCAATTGCCGCGTTCACTCCCGAGGGGGACCACGTGCAATGGGGATCATATTAGCTTATGATCCCCTGTGGTTGCCCAAGCTCCGGGTCGGGCTCCTTCTTTATTACAGGATTTGGCCGTTGACCCGAGGACTTCGCCGAGACGTCCCCCTAGATAGAGGCCTGGGGCAGGGGCAAAAGGCGGGCCTATATTGTGCGGCCGCCGGGCAGACGCAGCCCGACCTCGTTCTACTCCTTCTACTATCTCCTCCTTGCTTTCTTTGTGCTTGGGAGCAGGGACCTTTCTTTTGTTATTTGTGGCAGAAAAAAGAATGCTTTTTCTTTCCGTCCTTCCTCCTTGTCCGCGGCTGCCCTCTCTTTATATTAAAAAAGGGTCTACTCTCAGTCTGGGCGGATGTCCTCTCTTCCTTCCGTTCCGAGGAGGAGGAACCGTCCGCTCCATCGTCATCCTCATCTGGAGAGTTGGCTTTCTCCTGGGCCTCTCTTTCTCTCCGCTATCTCCTTTGCAAGCATTACTGTCCCGCAATAGGAGACGATAGCTCCATTTCCTCTTGTTTTCTAGCATCTGTTTTACTATTGCTGGGAGCGAGAGATCCTGGCCAATCTCGTCAGTTAGGACACGGCGCTCACCCTCAAATGCTAAGTATTCTTCGAGGGTGTGTTGCGCCGTGTCCTCCTCCGTATTGCAGTAGCAACAATTCACTGTGCGCGCCTTCCCGATCCTACACAGGTACTCTTAGAAACAGGGGGGGGGGCTACCATGTTCAGTGAGCACCTGTATAGATCTAAATGACGTAGATCTAAACGACGTCCCCATCTTCCAGAACCAGTCCCACGGCCCCGACGGCGCGTGCCCCGGATCTTGTTAGGGGCACTGTGAAGAGGATGTTCTTTTACCTCTTCATGATGCATCGCCGAGTTTCACCTGGTTCTTCACCCCGGTGGTGAGTTTGACACTCCGCTCACGAAGCTCACGGCCCTTTTTGTATGCATCAGCGTACATCCCCGTCGCAAGCTCCATGGGCGGCATCTCCGCCAGGGTAATTGCCGCCGCATGGGACACCGTCCTGTACCCGCGGACACAGCGGATGGCTATCTTCCTCTGAATACGCCTCAGCGTATCCTAAATTTTCTTAGTAGCCATCGCCACGTCCGCCCAAACCAGAGCCACCGAATTGACAATGCCTGCGTATAAGCGGCGTACTTGACCCACCGCCCCCCCCCAGGGTAGGTAGCAGGCGGCACAATGCTCCCGCCACCCTATCCATTTTATGCGCCAGCCGATCAGTGTCCAGTGAAACTCCATTTCCCGTCCAAGTATAGCCTCAGATATTTGAGGCTTTTGCTTACCTGGACGGGGACACCATTTACTGTGATATGGGCCTCTGGCGGCTTTCCATGAGTCATGTATAAAAAGTGCCTCAGTTTTCTGAAGCGCTATCTTGAGGTCTATGCCACTTATGGCAGCCACAACGCCCGCCACCGCGATGTTTGCGATATTAGTTGCTTCTTCTCACGTTCTCCCCCTGGCTATGACTAGTGTGACGTCTGCTACGCAGATCTGCTATGCAGATCACACTACAGCCGGGAGGAAGTGCAGATCGAAGGACGCGATCATACGCGAGGTCGCACAATAAGGGGCCTAACACTGATCTCTGTGGGACCCCGCAGAACATGACCTCCTGCGTTCCACTCCTTCTCGGTCCCGGAATACTATTTCCCTTTTCAGGAAATAGCTCCTGATGACCTCGACGAGATAACCGGGAACGCGATGGTGCGTCATCACGTTCCCAATCTTAGATCCGAGCAGGGTGTTAAAGGCATTCACTATATTTAAAGATATAGTTACCAACACCCTTTTTTTTGTGACGCAGGGGAAACCGTCATGGTACCACGCACCCCCGGGTAGGGGTGCGGGTTATGTGGGACTCCTTGTTCCCCTTGGTCGAGCCACGAATGGTTTGACCAGGGGGCCCAAGACCTACCTCACTAAAACCCCAGCGGGTGTCCTGTTCGGGCGTTGGATAGGGGACGACGAGGATGCTGGATCCCATGCCGTCTCGCCGCCCCCTCGCCAAGCCGTCTCCGGGGAGCTGCCTCGACCTTGCGGCCGAGACCCCTCCCCGACCGCACAGTCAGTGACTGTGCGGTTTCCTCACGGTTGCGGCGCAGGGCGAACACCGGCCCTACGCCGCGCTCTCCCAAAGAGTTTGGGGGGCGGGGCCATGGCTCGAGAGCTCCCGCTCGAGCCATCGCCCCCCGCCCCCCCCCAGTGATCGCAACCCCCGGATCCCCTAGAAGGTGATCCGGTTCGGCGTTCCACTAGGGGAGCCCTCACCAGGGGGCTTCTCCCAGAAGGAGAGAAATCCCCTTCCGTGGACGGTGTTGCCCCCCCCACCGGTGCCTTATGGCTCCCGATGGGAGGGCCCCACACGTCACGTCTCCGTCTTTAAGAGGGGCCCAGGCGCCCCCAGCGGATGGGCGATGCCCACCCGCCAGAGACACGTGGCTCCCCCTCGGTCCCTCCGGCTGCGGCTCCCTCCGCTCCCTTTCTAGGAGTTAGGATTCGGCCGCAACCGAGGGAATTTTCCTTCCGGGCGCGCAGTCACACCCCTCGTGGGGGTGATGCGTCCGCGCGCCCGGTTCTCGTGAGGTTTCCAGGGGGGGGAACTCTGGGGACTTATTTGTCCTCAGCCCCCCCCCCCCGGGAACCTCATCCTGCGTCAAAACTTGATGCAGGTATGTTGGAGACGGATCTCCCCCGATTCGCGCCGCCACAAACGAGCGAGCTCGCCGACGGCGCGGAAAGGGAGGGCCCAGCCCCGCCCTCCACGTCTGCTCTCCTTTTCTTTCGGAGGTTGTACCCTCCTCCCGACCCCCGCCACCATCGACGGGTAAACCCGTCGACGGCGGGGGAGGGGGCACACCTCTTCCCTCCGTGTTTCCTCCTCCTCTTCTTCTTCTGGGGGCGCGCCCCCCCGATCCCCGACACCACGAACGGGCAAGCCCGCCGGTGCCGGGGAAAGAGGAGGCACGTCCCCTCCCTCCATCTCTTCCTCTCTCTCTCTTTCCCTCTCAGCCTCCTCCTTCTGCAGCATAACCTTGCTGCAGAAGGAGGAGAACGCCTTCCATGATTCTTCATTATCTGTCATTGCCCTCACTATTGAGGGCAATGACAGATCCATCCCCACCGCGGTCACGAGCTCCGCTCTTTCACCCGCCCAGGCAACACACTCGGCGAGTGTGTGCTGGGCGGTGTCACGCTCGTGGCCGCAGTGATGGCACCGCGTTGTGCGCTCCTTCCCAATCCTGTGCAGGTACTCACCGAAACATGTCCGGTGAGCACCTGCGTCGTGTGGAAGGACACCCCTCCTTTGGCTCTGTCTAGCCAGTTTTCCAGACAGGGCCGTATAGCCCCAACGGTGCGCTGTCCTGGCAGCCTCGGATCTTCGAGGCTGTCCTTCCATTTCTGGATCAGCTCTCATCGGGAGTGGACCCTTACTGCACGCCGGATCCCATCCGTTACTATGATGCCCGCCCGCTGGTATTCGCGTGTACGCGTGTACACATCAGCGTACATGCGGGCGAGCATCTCCACGGGGGGCACTCCGGAGAGCACTCCCACGGCTACTCAGCTCACTGTGCGGTAGTCCCGGCATATCCTGTTGGCCACCCGCCTTTGAAGTTGCCTTGTGGCATCCCTCGGGCCGCGGGCGGCCTCCATGGATTTCACCCATACCGGGGCCCCGTACAGGAGCATGGCATGGATGGTTCCTGCGTACAATCTTCGGACACTCTCGCCAGGTCCCCCAAGGTTGGGCAGCAGGCGCTGCAGCGCTATTGCTGTCTTTTCCACCTTAAGGGATATGCGGCGGAAGTGCTCCCGAAAGGTCCACTTACTGTCGAGGTGGAGGCCCAGGTATTTCAGGCAGGCCCCCACCTCTATCGAGGTGTCCTCCACCCAGATGTGGGCTCTTAGTGGCGCCCCATGAGAGCCATCGTGTAAAAAGATGGCCTCGGTTTTTTGGGGCGCTACTTTGAGCCCCATCTGCCTCACAAGCCGCACAACGCGGTGCACCGCAATATTCGCTCGAGCGGTTGCATCTTCCCACGAGTCTCCCCCGGCCATCACAAGTGTGTCGTCAGCGTAGCACACTGTGTGACAGCCGGAGGGGAGGGCCTGCCGAAGAACATTGTCATACGCGAGGTTCCACAGCAGGGGGCCAAGTACCGACCCCTGCGGAACCCCGCACGTCATCTGACGTTTCTGCTTTTCGGCGTTCCGATCGGTATAGGCCAATCGCCTGTCCCGGAAATAGTCCGCCAGGATTGACACCAGATATGGGGGGACCCGGTGGTACTCCAGGGCCGCCCCAATCCGGTGCCATGGCAGGGTGTTGAACGCGTTTGTTATGTCCAAGGACACAGCAAGCAACACCCCGCCCTCCTCCGTTACGGCCTCCGAGATCAAACGGACCTGAAGAATTGCATCTATCGTGGACCGTCAGACCCGGAAGCCGTATTGCTCCTGGCTCAAGTTTGGACCTTCCCGGGACAAGTGGTAGACGAGGCGGACGGCTATGATCCTTTCTAGGATCTTACCCGCCTCGTTTATTAGGCAGATTGGCCTATACGCCGAGGGCATATCCCTCGGCTTACTCTCCTTAGGAAGGAGGACTATGTTTGCCTCCTTCCATTCTCGTGGGAAGGAGCCCATGCGGAGGCATTCGTTGTACATCCTCCGCATGGGCTCTGCAAGACCCCGATAGGCGAGAGCCCAGATTCTCCCGTGAACGCCATCAGGACCGGGGGCTTTCCCGGTTTTTATTTTCCTGATGGCGCTCCAAAGCTCCCTTTCCGTGACCCCCATGGCTTCCTCGTCCCACACCCAGTCCCGCTCCGAAATCGGGTCAGTTTGACCTTCTTTCCGCGGGAACAGGGTGTCGACGACTTGGCCAATAAATTGGGGGTCTAAGGACTCCGTGATAGAGGCGCCCCCGCTTCTCAACTTCTTGAGTACTATGCGATAGAGGCGCCCCCATGGGTTCTCGTCCAGGGAGGAGAGCAACTCGTCCCAGGCTCTCGCCTTTGCCTTCCGTATCAAGACGCGCAGATCATCCCTCTTCTCTTTATAGTTATCCCACGCGTCCTGATACCCTTCGGGGTCCAACCGCTCGAGTTTTCTCCTTCTGTACACTTTCCTTCTTGCGTGGTCGGAGGCTCGCCTTGCTTCGGCGATTTCTTCCGACCACCAATATGCCTTTCGGGGGGACCTTCGTTTAATCCTGGGCATGGCCGCATCACAAGCCTCAACTATCGTTTGAAGCAGCCATACCCGTTTTTCTTCCCCCCTATTTTCCTCTCCTCTGACCATCAGGGCCGCCTCGACCGCGGCCAGAAACGCGTCTTGGTCCAGCTTTCTGAGGGCCCATCTTCGAGAGACAGCCTCTCTGTTTCGGCGGCGCTCCACCACCCCACGGGGGAAGGCACCGACGGAGAACTCCACATATCTGTGATCAGAAATGGTTTCGACCTCCGTCAGCACCCCCCCCCCACCCGCTTACCAACCTTGAGGCAGAGGGAGTGACCCATGTCAGGTCTACGATCGACTCCCCCTGCCTCCTAACACATGTGGCTCTTCTCCCCCTGTTGCAGGGGAGTTACCAACACCCTGCCCTCCTTCATCTAGGATTCCGTGAGGGATTTAACGCGTAGAATTGCTTCAATTGTTGATCGTCCCTTGCGGAACCCATACTGTTTCTCGTGGAGGTCAGAGTCATCCCGGGACAAGTGTTCGACGAGGCAGTTAAATACTATTCTTTCAAATAGCTTCCCAACCTCGTCAAGCAAGCATATTGCACGGAAAGCAGGGGGCGCGCCCCCCGGTCTTCCTCCTCCTTTGGGAATCAGCACGAGCTTTGCCGATTCCCAATCTTCGAGGAGCATTCCCCTCTCAAGACAGCTGCTGTACAGCTGCTACATAAATCCGGATAGGTGTTCTTCCAAGATCCCTCAGATTTGGCCTGATATTCCATCCGGGCTAGGGGCTTTGTTTTTTTTCTGGCTCTCAGTTTCTTGAAAATCCCGGCCATCTCTCGTGCAATGACCTCTAGCTCTGAATCCCACTCGTAAGGCTTCTTCTCTATTTGGGGGGCCTGTATCGCGAGAAAGAGCCTCTCGATAGTCTCCTCCAGGAGGCCGAGGTCAAGCGTTTCCGTCACGGGGGACGCCCATGGTTTCAACTTATTCATGACAAGTTTGTGAAGGCGCTCCCAGGGGTCAGCGTTAAGGGCGAGCAGCTACTCGTCCCACGCTTTACTCTTGGAAGTTCTTATGGCTGCGCTCAACTCCCGCCTGGCTAGGCGGTATCTGTCGAGCGCGCTGGCCGTCTCTGCTTCATTGTCGCGCCTTCATCTCTTTTTGACGAGGCGGCGCCTACATTGGACGGAGGCCCTGCGGAGACCCGCTATCTCCTCCGTCCACCAGTACGCTGCACGGCGCGACAATCCTTTGGCTCGGGACATGGCAAAGTCACAAGCGTCTGTGACCGTGCCCCGAAGCCATTCCACTCTCTGGTGCACCTCTTCGCCCGGTCCTATCGTACCGGACCAGATGGTCGAGGAGACGGCTGCCATTAGCCTATTCTAGCTTTTTTAAGGCCCGTCTTTTGGGTCGGGGGACATTCTCCCTTTCGCCGCGGCAAAGCACCCCTTGACGGGTTACCTCTACATCGTACTCAATGTAGAGATGATCGGAGAGGGTTTCCTCCACCGATACCCGCCACTTCCTTTTCTTGTCAGCTGCAGAGGGCGTGGCCCATGTAAGATCCACGATTGATTCTCTTTGCGGCCGGACCAGGGTGCTACTCGACCCTGTATTTATGAGACATAGGTCGAAAACCCGCGGACCATATTTTCAGGACCCCGCCTCTCCTGTCTGTGGCGCGGGAACCCCAATTCACTGACTTCGAGTTGTAGTACCCGATCAGAACCATTGGTCGAGGAAGCCGACTGCGGACATATTCCGCTGTCATCTAAGGCCCCCTCGAACCTGGCGAGATCCCAGCTTGAGGGAATGTATATCCCCACAAACGTGATGGGCCCCCAATCTACAGCAACGTACGTGTCATCCTCTCCTGCTTTACTTCAAGGAGAGCAACCTTTCTCATAAATCTAATGGATCGCCACCGAGCCCGTGGTGTTGTATGCCCAGCAGGGGTGATCCAACGGAACTCCCCGCGGCAGATACAGCTCGGCGGCGATCCCCAGACTGCACTCACGCTCGCTGAGTGCCTGGATAAACAAGTCCGGCGCCTTGCAAGCGTGGTTCAAGTTGGCCTGGAGGACTTTTTCGACCATTTATGCTTGTCCGGCATTGTCCTCCACAACGTCCTCGGCCGTTGCTGGTGTCGCCTCTATTGGCGTCGCCTCTATGGCCTCCCCTTGAGAGAAAACTTGCTTTGTTCTTTTTATGATGGAGCTTTTGTCCCCGGCCTGTGGTCCGTCTTCAAGCCCAAGTCCGCACAAACAGGACAACGTGTCCTGCCCGTGTAGTCTCGGGCAACGTGTCCAGGGGCGCCGCAGTTGTAGTTCAGGTCTCGCCTGTCTACGTCGCTAGAGCATTGTTCCTAGACGTCTCTTTTTGAGGCACCGGTGGCATTGGAGGGGACGCTGCCTCAACAATTGGACCCCGGCCTTTACCCAGCCGAGGGCAATCCTCCCCTCCCTCGCCGCTGAGTGCCACAGTTAGTGGGCACTGCACCCATGCAGTGTCCATCGCTTCCTTCTCGAAGCGGATCTTTCCCACTCTTACATCAGAGGAGTCACATTCTCCTACCTTGGCCACCTCGAAGGCTATCTTCTTCTCGGTGGCCGATTCATCGACTTCCTTGATTCTGAAGTCGCCTTTTTTAACGGGGCGAGTTACTTTGACACTCAACGCCGAAAAGGACAGACCTAAGTTGGGTCACAAAGGCGTCTGTCTTTGCAGCCCTATCCTCCCCGGCAACGTCATATTGAGGGTCCCTGTAATGACCCTCGTAGCCCGCACGTTCGCGATTCCCAGATTTGCCATATTTATCTGGGATCGCGCCATGCTAACCACGTCCCTGTAGCTGTCTTCGGGGCAGGTAAGGACAACGGCGGTTGTCCTCAGTGTTTTCTTTTCCGCTTTTTGGGGCACGTTTTTGGGGTTCGTCCTCTGCCCTCCATAGTTGAAGGGGAGGAAGCCGCTCGCGCCTTCAGCGCCCACACCCTTTTGCAAGAGAGATTACTCTTTGGCCTGTTGTTTGGGCCCTTTTTTTGCGGCCCACTTCGCCCTTCTCCCGACTACTTTTGCCCAGGAGTCATCCTGGGTTTGGGGCTGCGTCGGGGCAGCGGAGCGGGTCTTTGCAGTTCCCGTAGTTGTGGACGCTTTTTGGGTGCGCGTCTGCTCTCTGAGAGGGGAGGGGGTTGAATAGCGGGGGTCTTTCCCCCACCACCCCCCTTTGAGAGAGTGATACCTTTTGCCTGGGCGACGGTGGCTTTATGGTTGGATCTAGGGAGGGTTTAGGGAGTCCTAAGACGTTGCTCACCGCAGAGATCTTTGCCTTATCCTGGAAGACTTCGCTGTAGGATCGTTTCTCTTCCTGAGCATTAAGGAGGCTTTGTATGCCCTGCGATCATCCTACGCTTCCTTGTCCTCTTCTTATTCCTTTCGGGTAAGAGAACCCGAGAGTCATCCTCTTACCTTTTGGCCTCAGCGGGGGCCTCTGCGGTTGCTCCCATCCGCTGTCCGGGAGATCGAGGTCCATTGGATACTGGTCTCTCAATGGTGTCGGAGCGATCTCTCTCATTCCCGCACCATTCTCTAATGTGTGTTTGTCCGAGCCAGTCTGCAGAGCCCTAATTTTCTTTCGAAGACCCTCTATTTTTTCTCTTGGTGTGTCCTCTCTGCCCGCGGGATGAGTTCTATTCGCAAGCATGATGACAGCGGCTTCTAAATAGCAAGCCGCGTCCTTCAGTTGTTAAATCGTCCCTTGAGGTTCCTCGATATCAGCGCGGCTTTTTTTACAACCAGTACCTCCCACGCTAGTGTCCTTGTTGGTTTTAGTTTGTTCTTCCATTTTATTTCTTCCCACTCCCTGCGGAGGCTCTGCCGGCCGGCGTATCTCCTACGACCAAGGGGCGACCCGAAACATGACCGGAATCGCCCCGCTGACCGCGCCTCGGGTTCTCCCAGGGGGCCGGCATATGCCACAGGCCGGGGGAATACCACACCCCTGCACTGGGCTCCGAGCCTCTTACACGCCCATGAGGGGGTTTGACTCCCCCACGGGTTTTCAGGGGTCCCCGGCCCCGCCCTACACGCCGTGGCAGCCAGCATGCCTTCCAGCGGGGGTTCATAGCTGCTGGAAGGCAAACACCTCTGCCGGTGGCCCGGTTCGGAAAGAAAAAGCGGTCCCGATTTACCGGAAGTACTTACTCTCGCCGCCGTTCCTCGCCTCGGAAACGTCCGAGCGGTCCCGACGGCAGGCAGACGCGGCACCCTCCGGGTCATGCCCTTGGATAACCCCTCCGGGCACAGCCCCTCGGGTAACCGCGCCCTATCTACTCCACTACTCCCGATCCAATTTCGGAGACGTCCAAGCGGCCCGGGTGTGGCCAACTCCGAGGGGAGACTGGGACAAAAGCCACACTCTTTACCAGTTCCCCCAGAGCTCCTCTCTTGTCGTCTGCCTCGGAGACATCCAAGCAATCTCGGCGGCAGACCCACATGGCACCTCCGGGTAATGCTCCTTGAGTAACCCCTCCGGACAAAGCCCCTCGGGTAACCATGCGTGGTCTAAAACGCTGACCCGGCCCCGCCTCAAAAACGTCCGAGTGGCCCGGGTACAACCAGCCCCAGGGACGCTGGGACGAGAGTTTCCACTAGCATCCTGGGATTTCTCATGTCGCCGGGCCCCGTTCCACGAACGACCCCGGCGACCGATCAGCATAGCCTCCTTCGGACTAAGCCCTTCGGGACAACGCTCGGGGCAAAGCCTTTCGGGTGATCATGCTGATCCCTCCGCCGGCGTGATCCCCTCCGGGCAAGGCCCTCCGGGTGATCACGCGCGGCACTCACACCCCCACCCCGGCGCCTCCAACCGCCAAGAAACTCCACTCCATGCTTCAGGGGGAACTCCCCCAGGAAATCCCCAGAAAAGAACCTCCCGAGCGAGACAGAGAACCCCAGCGGCCCCAAGGCTGCAAGCCCAGTATTTACTAATGGGCTTAGAGCATGGCGGGAGGGGAAGCGCCGAAGCGTGCAGTCCTCTCTCCTAACGGTGCCATGCCACCGGGCGTTTGTATTCCGGCTCGTCATCCTTTACCACATACGAGCTGAAGCTCTGCGGAGAAGTAGGGCCCCGTGTCCCCGATGTATGAGATACTCCCACACACCGAGAAGAGCCCCCAGAAATCGAGGGCAGGTCCCCAGAGACTGGGAGCGAGTGTGCCTTGAGCTATAAGGCACAGTCCGCTCTTAGTACCCCTCACAAAACTATCCTCTTGCGAAGGGTGAGCTCCCTCATCACGCCAAGGTAGCGGACAACGAGGGAGACCTAAGGACGCGACCTACGACAACACGGACAACGCATTGTAACCGTGTAGCGACCCGCAGGATCACCTTACAACGCCGGACCGCCAGCTGTATCAACATCGCCGAGCGATGACCTGCAGCGTCAGCAAACAAGTTAAGAATTCCACAGGCGTACGCACGACAGAAATATGATTCTGTATCGCGATAACCCAAGAAATTTCCGCGAATATATTTGCGACAGGGACGTAATCGTAAGGTACGACAGTCGGCAGAACATACGCAAAAATATTCGCTGTCAAGACGCGAACAGATATCGATATGATAGAGCTACGAACGATAGGTATGACAATCGATGCGACTCGCGAGACTGCTCACGCGACCGAGACCTGGATAGACGACAGAGTTATCGACGTGATCTACGAAGAAACACTCGCGATCAAGGATCCGAAGACGAACAAGAATTTTGCGACGAAAACCGGAACAGACGCGAAGAAGAGAGATACGTCATCGCATACGGACGCAACGAGTACGTAAGAAACCGCAGAAATATACGCAAAAGATACATGACGTTAAAGGAAACAAGGGAACTTATACCCACGTTCTACTGCAAATCACAGCGCGAACTCAATGAATTTCTAAATGCATGCACGTACGCTATCAGTCATATAGACGGACGCGACGAGGACAGTCTAGTTTGGGGCATCCTTAGCACAAAAATCAAGAGAAAGGCTTGGCTTGATTGCAATACGCGAGATATACGAACTTACGAGGAGTTAAAAAGGCAATTAGAATCAACATATCAAAGCAAGCATACGACTACTCATTTACAAATTGAGTTTCATTCCCTTAAACAAAAAGCAAACGAAGACTCACAAGCTTTCGGAACTCGCGATGGAGCTTTACAAATCAATGATCGAGAGACGAGCGCGCTGCACGACAAAAAACGCGTTATCCTCAACACGATACAAGGTCAGGCGTTACATAACTTCCAGACGGGACTACGTAAGGAAATAAGAAAATATAAACCATCGTTAGGTCACGGGATTATCGTACATTGAAGGATGCTATCAACGCAGCAATAGCGGAGGAAAATGTCAGGAACGCCAACGCGATCCGATCAACTAAAAATAACTAACGGGATATAAAATTGTCATTGCAAAATATCGGAAAAAATACCTGTTATAAATGCAGAAAACTAGGCCACATCGGGCGAGAATGCCGTAGTAGTAAATACGCGCCTCCGAAATTGGAAAAGTTAGCCCGCGTGACAGCTGTAGCAAAGTTTTGCAAGCATTGCAAAAAATGTGGACACCTTTGCAAAGAATGCTAGCTCGTCAACGGAAAAAATAAAGTGACTAAGGCGGATAAATCTAATAAGCGCAAGGCACAGATGCATAAGGGAAAATTGCACAGAAAAATCGGAAGACGACCGAAAAGAGGGTAGGTCACGAAAAACAAATCCCGAAGGAGAGACCCCGGCACGCGCAATCAAGTATCGCGTATCACACATACGACCAACACTACAAGAGACCGCAGGTTTAGATTTAATTACACTACCAATGCGCGAAGTTCAGAATGGCACAGTTAAAATGCTATTCGATTCAGGGGCCACTATTTAATTAATAAAACTTAAATATTTAAAAGACGACGCTTTTATATAAAGGAAAAATTATCATAGCATTACGGGACACAAAGCGCGGACAATAGGAAAGACACATGCGACATTTGACATAGGCAACCGGAAGATAAAGCACACAATCTACGTCGTCAAAGACGATTTTCCCATGGAATACGAAGGAATTCTCCGGATAGATTTTTTGTAGAAACAGGGAGTTAACTGCAATTTCAAAAAACGGGAACTCACTATAGGAGACGCCGTCAGCGCAGCGAAACGATTATTCGAGCCGCCACAAATAAAAATAGCGCAGGAAGAGCTCGTAAGAGCCGAAGAAACTACACCCGGTGTCTATATAGAACGATGCCTCGTGCAACCGGAAAACTACGTGTGCCCAATTAGCGTTATAAATACGACTAATAAAATCATCGAATTACGAACACCATTAATAACCATAGATAAAATTAATATGGAAACAACGCGTGACATAAACTTCACACAAACAGAAATCTTGAAATACTCGAGCAAAAGGAACCGGAAAATAAGACAACTATTACAAACAGAGCATCTCAACTCGGAAGAACGACAGACTATACACAGGATATGCGAAGAATACTGCGATTTATTTCTTTTAAATGGAGAACCACTGAGCTGCACTGCGACCGTGGAGCATGAGATAGCCACACGTGCCGACTCAGCACTGGTCAACGTACGACCGTACTACCTTCCGGAAAAGCATTAAGCGGAAGTAAATAAACAGATTAAAGAGATGCTAGATGCCGGCATTATCAGGTCAAGCGTAAATCAATGGAACGATCTGCTATTAGTAGTGTCGAAAAAGCTGACGCATCCGGAAAACCGAGACTGAGAGTAGACTTCTGAAAAGTAAATGACCTTATGATAGGCGACTCGTTCCCGATAGCAAATATCACGGACATTATGGATCAACTGGGAAACGCCAAGTACTTCACCACTCTGGATCTGGCATCAGGATACCACCAGATACCAATGGCGGAGCAAGATAAAAGCAAGACAGCCTTTTCAACCCCCTACGGACATTACGAATCGGATGCCATTTGGACTGAAAAATGCACCCGCGATCTTTCAACGGCTAATGAATTCAGTCTTGACCGGAATTCAAGGGCTCAGATGTTTTGTATATTTCGACGACATCGTCATATACAGATTAAACTTAGAAGATCATAATAAAAGACTTGTGGAAATCTTGCAGAGATTACGAGAACACAATCTGAAGCTGCAGCCAGATAAATGCGAATTTCTGCAGAAAGGGGTAATACATCTAGGACACATTATCTCTGAAGACGGAATATCTCCTGCCTGACTCATCAAAATTAACAGCGATAAAGGACTTTCCGACGCCAAAAAAGGTAAAAGACATCCAGTCATTCATTGGATTAGCTGGATATTATCGTAAGTTTATACAAGACTTTTCAAAAATCGCGAAGCCTCTAACAAAATTGACAAAGAAAAACGTAACCTTTGCGTGAAATAACGAACAGCAGATAGCGTTCAACATGTTAAAAGAAAAATTAACGACGGCACCTGTATTACAGTATTCCGATTTCCATAAGGAATTCAACGTAACCACGGACGCTTCCGACTATGCAATCGGAGCCGTGCTCTCCCAGGGCCCGATAGGTAACGACCGACCAACTGCATACGCAAGCAGAATATTATCGCACGCGGAACAAAATTATAACACGACCGAGAAAGAACTACTCGCGATCGTGTGAGCCGTGAAACATTTTTGACTATATGTTTACGGAACTAAGTTTAAAATTATAACGGATCACAAACCGTTGGTATGGCTCTTTAGCGTTAATGACCCCGGTTCAAGATTAATCCGATGGAGATTAAAATTAGAAGAATATGATTACAAAATAAAATTAGAAGAATATGATTACAAAATAAAATTAGAAGAATATGATTACAAAATCATACATAAGGCCGGACGAGCGAACGCAAACGCTGACGCACTAAGTCGAAACGTAACAAGAAATGCCAGTCAAGAAGAAAGAAAAGAAGAGATCTTTAAGATAGAAAAGGAGAAAGAGAAAGAAAATCCAACGAAAAAATATACACAGAAGAAAAAAGCAAATACTTTACGAATATCATAACGCGCCGATCGGAGGACACCAAGGTATCGAAAGAACAATTTAACGAATTCGCCTACTGCATAATTGGCCAGATCTGAAAAAAGACGTCGAAAAGCATATTGCAAAATGTGAGTCGTGCCAAAAAAATTAATCGTCACGAAAAAATAAAGCGCCACTAATAATTACTGACACACCGGATGAACCATTTGAGAAATGTGCATTAGATATAGTAGGACCACTAACGGTAACTAGAAACGAAAATTAATATTTACTAACATTCCAAGACAGCTTAACAAAATTTAGCAAGGCAATACTGATACCGAACCAGGAGGCCGGAACAATCGCAAAAGAATTCGTAACGAAAATAATTCTCGAACACGGAATTCCAAATAAAATTCTGACAGATCAGGGAACAAATTTTCTAAGCGTAATCTTTAAAAATACTTGCAAATTACTAAAAATCGAAAAGCTGTAAACAACCGCATATCATCCGGAAACGAATGGAGCACTAGAACGATCACATAAAACATTAGCCAAATACCTTAGACATTATATCGACGCTAATCAGACAGACTGGGACGAATGGACACCGTACGCAATGTTTGCTAATAATACGACCCCGCATATAGCAACGGGTTATACGCTTTTCGAATTAATATACGATCATCAAGCAAATTTACCGACAGCATTGACAAAACCGCCGAAAATGATCTATAGCTATGACGATTACGTCCAGGAACTTAGGGAAAGGCTGAGAGCCACTCAGCAGATCGCAAAAAATCGCGTTCAGGAAGAAAAAATCAAAGCAAAGAAATACATGGTTTGTCCGGAAAATAAGTGTACTGATTTTTTCCCGCCGCTCCAGGCGCGCCCAGCACCGCTCTGACGGGCTGGGAGTGAAGGGGGGTATGTTGACAAGCGACGCTGAAAACGGCAGCCGGCTCTGAGCTGTGGTGTAGTGAGGAGCTCCGTTAACGCGAACCTCTACGCTCGACCCACGTCACGGAACGCGATGCCGAAGTTTTTGGAGCAGCGTTATTCCATCAAATTTGCGGTAAAGCTTGGGAAATCGCCTACCGAAACTGTCGGTATGATTAACCAGGCTTACGGGGAGTCAGCCATGTCCAGAAACATGATCTTTCAGTGGCACAAGATGTTCGTGGAGGGCAGAGAAGAGGTCGACGACGAACCACGGCCTGGACGCCCATCAACGACACTCACCGACGAAAATGTGCAAAAAATTCGCGATAAACTGAACTCTGATCGTCGTCTTAGTGTTCGGATGATAGCAGAGGAGTGTAATATGCCAAAAACAATAGTGCACGAGATTATTAGGGACCAATTAGGCATGCGTCTCACACCGCGCTTGTCGTGTCGGAGTTCTTGACCAAGCACGGCGTGGTAACGCTGCCGCACCCGCCCTACAGCCCGGACTTGGCACCACCGGACTTCTTTCTGTTCCCCAAGATAAAGAGGAGTTTGAAAGGAACGCGTTACGGGACTTTGGACGCCGTCAAAGAGGCCGTGACGACGTGTCTTCGAGAGGTCCCCGATGATGCCTTCGCGAGAGCGTTCCAGGAATGGGAACGCCGCTGGGACAAGTGTATCGATTCACAAGGGTCCTATTTTGAGGAATATTAGCTTAAAGTATGGAAAAGTACAATAAATTTTTTTTCCCGAGCTCAGTACACTTATTTTCCGGACAAACCATGTATTATGATAAAAACGCGAAGGAAACAAAATTTAAAGTCGGCGAAAAAGTGCTGATGTACGATGAGACGCTACGACGAGAACGGTCAAAGAAACTTGACACCTTATGGACAGGACCGTATACGATAATTGAAAAGAACTCCGACGTCAATTATACAATAAAAAAGGGAAGACGGACGATAAGAATACACGCAAATAAGCTAAAATTATTCATAGATAATTCGAAAAATACATACCTCGAGGCGGTTAAATCACGGCACCAAAACACCAGCTCCAGCATGGGCTGCGTTCGGAAATCCTACCCGTGGGGTAGAGTTAAGGCAGGGTTAAAGCAGAAACCCGGCTGGGTAATACCGAGTTAGGCGATTTTCCGAACGTACAAGGTAAACAAGTAAAATGGCGACTGTTCGGCGAAATCAAATAATATTTTCACTTATAATAAGTAGTCACCATTTATTAGAAATACTAACAAAAATTATACAAAATATAACAGAGGAAACTGAAAGTGTAGAAAGTGATAATGATTTTAGTGAAACTCTTTTAGTCGAAAATATCCAACGAATCCGAGGAAAACAACAGAAACCTGCCCGGATAACAGGTTACGTGAATAATATAATTCCTCGTTACACGACAAAGCAATTTCGGCATCATTTTCGAATGCTGCCTGAAGTTTTTGAAATTCTTGAAAATCGTCTTGGACCGTCATTATCTAATGTCGAAACTGTAGGACGTCCAATGATACCTGTACGTACACAGCTTTTATCAACAATCTGGCTACTTAGCACACCAGATTCTTTCAGGTATATGGTATTTTATATACATAATAGTTAAATATAAATAGCAGTGTTTATAATATCGTTAAGAAATTTTATTTTTATAAATTGTTCTTTTCAGATCTGTGAGCGAAAAATTTGATTTGGGCAAATCTTCTTTGAACGACTGTGTGCGTCGTGTTGTTAAATTATTGTACAGCATTGCAAATGAAATAATTGTATGGCCTACAGGCCAAAACTTAATAACTTCAAAGGAGAAGTTTATGTCTATTGGACAAACCCCTATACCTGGCATAGTGGGAGCCATCGATGGCACTTTTATATTTATAAAAAAATCAGATATTGAGGTATTTTCTCTTTTAAATATTTGTTATTTACATTTTGTGTTATTTAATAAAGAAATTAATATATATATATAGTTTTTACTTAATTTTTATTTTATAGGAATTTGCTATTCACTACAAATGCCGAAAGCTACAGTATGCTGTAGTTCTTCAAGCTATCTGTAATGCAAATTTACTTTTCACTGATTGTTTTGCTGGTTATTCAGGGTCAGTTGGGGACTACAGAGTTTTTCGCAATTCAGATTTATATAGAGAAGTTTGTAGAGATCCCTCTGTTTTTTTCCTGATGGAGAATTTATTATTGGCGATAAAGCCTATCCTGTTTTAACATGGTGTATTCCCCCATTTAGAAACAATGAGCGCCTCACACAAGTAAGTCTAAAGATGTATTATCTTTAAGAAATGTTTTGCTTAATATATTTTTTTATTTATGTAATTGTTTATTTCAGCAGCAGAAAAAATTCAACACTGCAATATCACAAAAGCGACAAGTTGTAGAAAGAGCTTTTGCTCTATTAAAAGGAAGATTTAGGCGATTTAAGTTTCTTGATATGTCACGCCTGGACTTAATACCATATTTTATTATTGCGGCCTGCGTTCTTCATAATATCTGCTTGGATGGCATTGATGATGATGTGGAAAAGTTTATAGAAGAAGGAAGAGAATTACATCAAGAGGAAAATAATGAGAGGGAAGATATAGAACACAATAATAGAGAACAAGAATGTGTTGACGGCGAAGTAAAACGTAACTATTTGTGCCTTCAAATTGCTGGCAGGCAGTAACAATAAAAATGTATATATTGCTTTATTAAAAACAAATAATACATTAAATAAGCATTTTTCTTTAAAATTATCAGTTGCATTTTAAGAGACGTTATTAAAAAAACAAACTACAATAATATTCTTTATTTACAGATGGATTAGTCTGTGCACGTGAAGCTACGCCTAACAATTTTACATTGGTAGGAGTTATTCCTGTATTTGGATCATCTTCTTCAAGCTTGAATGAAGCTTCTTCAATGATTAATACATCCAATTCAGAGATTATAAATTCACAGGGATTAAAACCAAGTCACAAAAATGAACAAAAGATGCTGTGCTCTTCTTAATTGATCAATGGCAAAAAATTCATCAAAATTTGCGAGTACAACTATTAGAAATGAAGAAGTATGGAAGAATATAGCTAAAGAACTAGAAAATGCAGGTTTTATTGGATACACTTGGAAACAAACTCAAGAAAAATGGAAAATGGCCAAAAATATGCGTAAAGCATATATTAAAGTAAAAAATAATAAGGGGGATAAATGCAGTTGCGCAGCAAGAAAATAACATGCAAATTTTATGATGAATTTGATGAAATCTTTACAAAGAGCCCAAAGTGGTCAACCAATAAGTACTGCATCTTCTCGTAATCCCAAAACTTTGTTATGTGCAGACACCGATTCAGATTCTGACAAAGACATCAAAACACTCAAAAAAAGAAAACTAAGTTGCGGAAAGATACTTTCACATATTTATCAATCCTCAGAGAAGAATTAATTATTGTTAATGTCAGGGAAACAGCTCGAGAGGAGCGACATAAACAAACATTAAACGTTCTTAATAGAGCTATTGATTCTTATAAAGCTGAAATGCAAAAATTAATTGCTAAATTTCAAATACAAATTTTACAAGAGATTTGCTTATTATATAGAACATTGATAGAAAACATTGATTTTTTATACTGCTATATGTGAACCCCGTTTTTTTTCTATTTGAACACACTTCACACCGGATTGTGCAACTTTGCTTATGTCGTAATTTGCTCGTATTCTGATTCGCTCTTGTCGTCTTTTACTTGTTGGACATTACACATTTTTGTAAGTGGCCGCGTGCATGGCTTCTCTTGCTTGAATAACATATATGGCTGTGCTTAAATTGTATTCAAAATCAGTTTAGTTTTTTCTGTTCTTCGAATTTATTTATTATGTATAAAAATATATTATATTTGTCGAACGACAAATTTTGCAAGAGCAGTTCATTGATTTGTTATAGAACACAAGTTCTAGAGATTTGAAATTTTTTTAAGTTTATTTTGCGACAAATGTAATATTTTATTCTAAGACTGAAAATAAATAGGTTTAAGTTTTAATGATATATATATAAGTTTATACTTTTAATTTCTATTACAATGTAAAACTAAAAAAAATGAATGAATGATTTGTTTACATGGCCAATTGTTTTTTTTAAAGAGAATTGTTACTTATGTAAAGATTTTACAACGTTTATTAATTGTTTTTAACAATATTGCTAAAAAATATTGTAATAGATGATAACAGTTATTTGCTATGTGTTATTGTGATGTACAATAACATTAAAAATGTTTTACATGATCTTTGCTCTCTGCTATAGTATTTTATAATAAAATATTAAAAATAAAATTTTTATATACTATATTATTTTATTTCTGACACCCTTTTACCTTTTTCTATTTGAATAAGATATTTCAAACATTTAGATAATGCTATAAATAAAATACATTTGATATCACTTGTATATTACGTATACTATAGGCTTACGACGCTTGCGACGCTACGATACGACTAATGTAGATCTAGCTTTACAAGGGACGTGACACAACTGTCCCCTTTTGATTTTAATAAGCTTTAAATATATTATAAAGTATAGCTCGAAATAAAAAAGACACACGTATTTTTTATTTCTGCGGAGTCACATGTTTAAGGGTTAAAATAAACCTTAGAAACTAAAGCAGTCCATTTGATTTATATATTAATAATTTAGTTTTTTTAATTGAAAAAAAAAATTTTTGGAAAAAATTCAACTATATGGTTAAAAAACATATAAAAACAATGCAACTTTTGGTATGCTGCCTTCTAAGCCGGGCAATAGAGCCAAGGAAACGAAACGAAAAATTAATTAAACGGAACTGTATCTCAATTTGAGATCCCAAAGTTCCACATATAAATTAATTTCGAAACTTACATATGGAGAAATAAGCAAATGAAAGGCAAATGAAAAATATGGGATCGAAAGGGTCTGAATAGCTTAGTTGGTAAGAGCAGTCGCCCGGAAAGTGAAAGACGCGGGTTCGATTCCCGCTTCAGCGACTTTTCGGACCTATATTTTTCTCGCTTATTTCTCCATATGTAAGTTTCGAAATTAATTTATATGTGGAACTTTGGGATCTCAAATTGAGATACAGTTCCGTTTAATTAATTTTTCGTTTTGTTTCCTTGGCTCTATTGCCCGGCTTAGAAGGCAGCATACTTATATTCTTTATATTGAGAGCCGATAAAAATATTTATTTCTGAATGCAACTTTTATTTGAAACGTTTTTTGATGTCTATTATAGTTTTGACAATATTCAATTAAAATCAAATAGACCGCTACAGCTTGTAGAGGTTGTTTCAACCCCTAAACGTGCGACTCCGCAGAAATAAAAAAATATACACGTGTCTTTTTATTTCGAGCTATTTTACATATTTTAAGCTAATATATGATACAGATGTAAGATAATATAATAAATAACAATGCATAATGTATCATTTTAAATAAATTTTTTAAATTATATTTAAACATTATTGTGTAAATATTTACTCTATTTTTATACACATCTATTATATTTATATAATATATTATATATATATAGATAGCTAAAATGTAGTAATTTAACTAAAATTTTCTCTTTACCTATAGCAATAGATATGTTATTAACATAGATATATAACGCAATAACTATTAATTATTTTAAAGTCAAACAGAATAGAAAGAGTAAATAACAGAAGATGAAAGGATGTCAGAAATAAAGTATAATACAATATATTATAGTATATAACTTCTCTTTTTGCTATTTTATTATAGAATACTATAGCAACGATAATATAATAATTTGTAATGTTATTGCACATCACAATAATATATAGTAAGTAACTGTTACCATCACATTGCAATATTTTTTAGCAATATTGTTAAAAACAATTAATAAACATTGTAAAATCTTTACATAAGTAACAATTCTCTTTAAAAAAAAACAATTGGCCATGTAAACAAATCATTCATTAATTTTTTTAGTTTTACATTGTAATAGATATTAAAAGTATAAACTCTTATATATATATATATATATCACTAAAACTTAAACCTATTTATTTTCAGTCTTAGAGTAAAATATTACATTTGTCTCAAAATAAACTTAAAAAAATTTCAAATCTCTAGAACTTGTGTTCTATAACAAATCAATGGACTGCTTTTGCAAAATTTGTCGTACGACAAATGTAATATATTTTTATACATAATAAATAAATTCGAAGAACAGAAAAAGCTAAACTGATTTTGAATACAATTTAAGCACAGCCATATATATGTTATTCAAGCAAGAGAAGCCATGCATGCAGCCACTTACAAAAATGTGTAATGTCCAACAAGTAAAAGACGACAAGAGTGAATCAGAATACGAAGAATACGAGCAAATTACGATTTCACATAAACAAAGTCACACCAGTGAAATGTGTTCAAATAGAAAAAAACGGGGTTTACATAGTAATATAAAAAATCAATGTTCTATATAATAAGCAAATCTTTAGCAAAATTTGTATTTATAA
Source organism: Nylanderia fulva (assembly GCF_048542155.1). Lineage (NCBI taxonomy): Eukaryota > Metazoa > Arthropoda > Insecta > Hymenoptera > Formicidae > Nylanderia > Nylanderia fulva. The sequence continues at coordinate 202,897 of NW_028189644.1, forward strand.
TTTATCAATTAATTTTTGCATTTGAGCCTTATAAGAATCAATAACTCTATTAAGAACGTTTAATGTTTATGTCGTTCCTCTCGAGCTGTTTCTCTGGCATTAGCATCTTCTCTGAGGACTGATAAATATGTAAAAGTATCTTTCTGCAACTTAGTTTTCTTTTTTTTTGAGTGTTTTATTGATGAGTCTTTGTCAGAATCTGAATCGGTGTCTGCACATGACAAAGTTTTGGGATTACGAGAAGATGCAGTACTTATTGGTTGAACACTTGGACTCTTTGTAAAGATTTCATCAAGTTCCTCATAAAATTTGCATGTTATTCTTGCTGCGCCACTGCATTTGTCCCCCTTATTATCTTTTACTTTCATATATGCTTTACGCATATTTTTCCATTTTTCTTGAGTTTGTTTCCAAGTGTATCCAATAAAACCTGCATTTTCTAGTTCTTTAGCTATATTCTTCCATACTTCTTCATTTCTAATAGTTGTACTCGCAAATTTTGATAAATTTTTTGCCATTGTTCAATTAAGAAGAGCACAGCATCTTTTGACCATTTTGTACCTAAATTCTTTGTAACTTGTTTTGATTCCTGTGAATCTATAATCTCTGAATCGGATGTATTAACCATTGGAGAAGCTTCATTCAAGCTTGAAAAAGATGATGCGGATACAGGAATAACTTTTAATAAGATTATTAGGTGTAGTTTCACATGCACAGACCGAGCCATCTGTAACAAAACAAAGAATATTAATTAATTTTTTAATAATGTCTCACTTAAAACAAAACTGACAATTTTCAAAAAATCACTGAAAGTGTTTATTTGAAGTGTATTAAATCATTATTTATTTAAATATAAAACTCAAATATAAATTATATAAAACTTCTTAATTAATCTAAGAAATTCATTAACAAATATGAAAACATAACCAACATTTGGAACTATGAAAAAAATAAAAATATCTATTTATCAACTTGATCAATTATTAAAATAATATCGTGTTGAATGACTAAATCACCGTTTTCTAAACGGTATGGAATGTGACGTCCAGAAATTGGATTCACAGTAGATACCACGGTTTGTTCCATTATTTTATTATGTTTTCTTCGCGCCAAATGTGAGGAGTGGGGATAGGTTACTCTGCTAACCCTTGAAAATTTAGAGGTTGAAAAAGTAACGCTGAGGTACACGCCAACAACTTTACCTAGCATTTTCGGACGCAACTAGCGGGGTAATTTTAATCGACTCGGGTTAATTTCTGAACGGCCGTGGAGTAAGTTTCTTACCCAGGGTAGGATTTCCGAACGCAGCCATGGCATTCAAGAAGGCAAGAACACTGGCGCGCCGAAAAAACCATCTTGCTTGTGCTATAGAGAGCGACCGTTGGGAGGCATTTCCGAGATCAACATGGAGTAGAACCGTCCACCCCCATACGGCCAATCGAGCTCGTCAGCCAAGCGAGGTGTAGCCGGGGGTACATCGGCGTGCGTAAATAAGCCCCCGTAGGTGAAATCCTCCACCGGGCCATCCGGGAGAGGGCAAACAACACGTGCACTCCGGTTTGGTAAATTGCAACAAACCATTTTCACACTTAATCGAAGACGGCCAAAGACAGACTAAAAAGATCTCCACAGAGAGTATCTCGGAGGACAAAAAATTATCTCACTGCATAGAAATATGAATCCACATAAAGATAAAATAGTAAGAGGAATTATATATATTATTACAGGATACTCATATTCGGTGCAAACACAGCAATAGAAAGGAAACCAAGTCTGGAGCGGTACAAGGTAATAGAATTCAGGCACAGCTCGGGGGTGTATTTCGAAAAGATCGGACAACTCCATTATTCTAGGAACTCGTGGAAATTAGTTATAAAACTCAACCTAGCGCCTTTAAATTTTAGGAATAAACAGATAAAGAATTATTTAAGACAGACAGAAATATTATGCGACTCGACCATCCGCGGAACTACTGACTATGGAAATGCATGTGTTAACTCGAATAATGTTGTGAAGAGAGAGTTGAAATATCTACAGAACATACTGACGCAAATTAATACCATTTACAAAAGACCGACGAACAAACGCCGAGAACTCGTAAACGGGATAGGGTCAATAAAAAAAACATTATTCGGAATCATGGACGCGAATGACGAGGAACGCATAAATGAGCAATTGGGATAGAAAATAGACAACGAGTGACGGAACACGTAATGAGAAACCAACTGAAAGTAATAAATTCGACAATAGCACACATAGACAGATTAGAAGGAATAATCGACCATAATGAAAAATTATTAAAGAAAACGATAACTGAATCTATGACGGTACAGGAAATACAAGACCACTTTAGGGTCATAAACGCGATTATAAGCAAATTAATAAGAGACGCCGAAAATATAATAGAATATTTGACGTACATACGAAAAGGAGCAATGCACCCTAAATTAATGCCGGTCGACGATATTGTAAACTATTTGAAGGAAGCGGCAGCACAATTTCCGGAAGGACTGTACTTCCCTTTCAAAATTGACAAATACGACTGGCTAACAATAGAAAGTAATACCGTGATAGCAGCATATTACGATACGACAACAATTTATACCATTTTACGTTTCCCCTTGATATCACAGCCGACGTACGAGGTCGTAAAGACAACGGAATTTCCTACATCATACGCAAAAAATGTATATAGCTACATCAAAGTGAATAACCCAATAATCATAATAGATAAGGAAAAATTAACATACACCATAATGACGGAAAGCGAGTTACAGCAATAAAATAAATATGCAGTATATATGTAAACAAAATACATCCATACATTGCATAAATGTTGACGCGCCGTGTAAAATTCAAATGTATACGTAACAGTCGCGCTATCAGAACATGTGTAATATAGGACAGCGTATCTCAACTTATATGATATAAATAGCATTACAGCAAGGAGATACGTGGATATTTTCAACTTACGCTGAACAAACAATAACAGTGCAATGCGACGGGCAAATAGAGGAAAAAACAATTAGAAACATCGGAAAAATTATATTAAAAGGGTTTATAATTTAACAACAGCAGATACAACGTTACAGACAGAGAGAAAATCGTATAAAACCACCCTAGAAATCTTTCTACCAAAAATTAACATAACAATCACACAAGATGATAACATAACGGAACACAACATGGACACATTAAAGGACATCTCACACCAGTTAGAACTAACAAAACTTAAAGCCAAGTTAGAAGACATAAGTAACGACGTACAAAACAACGAACAATCTTTTTATACAAAAAACATTTCATTTACCCTATGACTTCGAGCGGAATAATAATACTAACGTTAATCATAATCGCCGTTGCAGTCTGGAGGAGAAAAATAAAAAAGACGTATAAAGAAGACCAAGAGTGATGTTTAAAATGCAACAGTAAATTTTTAATAACTTCGAGAAACGTCGATCATCGAGTCAACAATAGAAGTCACAGTTTGTATGTTTGTCAGAGGAAACAACGTCATAAATTAGAGCTGTCATCAAAAAACCTATTTTGTCAATAAATAACTAACGGTATCGCAACCGTTTCGCCGGATAATCATCTCGTCATAAGCATGCGCGAATTACCACGCGTCACCAATTACCAATAAAGGCCAGCGAGCGACCGCGCGCGCATGGCAAAACTCGCGTCTTTTGCGCAGCTCAGCAAAGCAGCCAATTAAGTACCGTGCCCTCGAGTCACCTCAAGCACAATTAAAATTGTCTATAATAATTGGCGCTTTCCGAGAGGGTGGGTTTTCCTCGGGAAAACCATAAAAGAGAGCTCACACCCGAAATTCGCGCCTTATCGCATTCCGCCGTGAACCGCATATCGCTAAACCGCTGAAAATTATTTGACGACCGCCGCTTATTCTTTGTGATTACGAGTACATCTTCTGAAACTGATCAAATTTCTGTGTTAATTTTCTTGTGCGTGTATTTTGTCGAACAGTGTGTATTGTCAATAATTAAACGCTTTGATATAACGGGTGATTTATCTTTTTTAATGCGACCATTCCTTACGCGAGGCACGTTATCGAACAAGTGACGATACTCGACGATGACTGGAGCTTCCTTAAATCAATACTAAAAAAAAGTAGTAGCACGCGATTTTAGGATTAAGAAACGATTGTAAATCAAGAGACACGGTAGTGTCTCGCGACCAGTTAAGGGCGTAGCCGAGACACCGTGTATCTTTACGCGAATCGGACATTTGAGTCTTTATAATATTTCGAATTCTCAATAACGGCTGAAGCAATCGAGTTTATACTAGACTTAATCGATAGATTGAGTTTGAATTATATAATAAAAGTGTCTTTATTTCTGTTCTACGTGATTTGTAAGCAGAGATATATAATTGCAAAGTCAAAATATGAAAAATTTCTTTTAAGAAACGTCCCCGTCATCATCGACCACGCAAACATAGTAGTATCGTGCTACACGTATTCACACGTATAAAACACATGCGCACACATATATCACACGTACACAACACATGAATAGATGCATGTATTGGAAATGTCCATCTCGCACGTTTTACGACAGACGGCGATAGTATGTCGCTCCATGATCCATGATGTTAGGTATATGTGTCAGATCAGATGTCAGATTTGATGACATGTAACCTCTTTGCATGTAACATGTATGTAGGTTACATTCCCTACAATGTCATGTTACATATTAGTTGTAATTATATAAATCTTATATAAATGCCTATGTATGAGTATGCATATATTTTTAATATATAGCGGTGTCTGTGCTATATCTTCAGTTACCTTTAAAAAAATATGAAAATTGCAATAAGCAGTTAAATAATTTTTCTTTAAGACAACTATGTGTTTTCTTTACACCAACTGATTCGTCTCATTATTCTGTGCATAAAAGTATTAAGGTATGATAATCGAAAAATGAATATTTCCCAAGATATTTTGTATTTTATGTCAAAATACTGCAAATTTGCAGCCTTAATAACTCGAAAAATACTTAATGAAAAAATATTTTATTGTAGTGTTTTGGAAAGATCTCGAAGTCAACTACAAAAGAATGCAAGAAAAAATATAGTGTTCCATTTAAGAAATTGAAGTTGACCTTCACGTAACCTTCAAATGGCTATTCAAGGTTAAATCAATGACACCATCTCATGTCCCCCTTGAAACCATACAACTTTTATCTGAAACATTTTTGTCTTAAACTTTTAGATTTTGAGAAATTACAAATGATATTGAAATGTATAATTATAATATACAGGGTAGGCCATTTTAATCTTCGTACTAAAATTTCTCAAAATCTAAAAGTTCAAGACAAAAATGTTTCAGATAAAAGTTGTATGGTTTCAAGGGGGACATAAGATGGTGTCATTGATTTGACCTTGAATAGCCATTTGAAGGTTACGTGAAGGTCAACTTCAATTTCTTAAATGGAACATTATATGTTTTCTTGCATACTTTTGTAGTTGACTTCGAGATCTTTCCAAAACACTACTATAAAATATTTTTTCATTAAGTATTTTTCGAGTTATTAAGGCTGGAAATTTGCAGTATTTTGACATAAAATACAAAATATCTTGGGAAATATTCATTTTTCGATTATTATACCTTAATATTTTTATGCACAGAATAATGAGACGAATCACTTGGTGTAAAGAAAACACATAGTTGTCTTAAAGAAAAATTATTTAACTGCTTATTGCAATTTTCATATTTTTTTTAAAGGTAACTATGTGTTTTCTTTACACAAACTGATTCGTCTCATTATTCTGTGCATAAAAGTATTAAGGTATGATAATCGAAAAATGAATATTTCCCAAGATATTTTGTTTTTTATGTCAAAATACTGCAAATTTGCAGCCTTAATAACTCGAAAAATACTTAATGAAAAAATATTTTATTGTAGTGTTTTGGAAATATTTTTTACTTAAAATACAAGATAATTATTTTTATCTATAATAAGCAAAGAGGACCATCATATTTTGAAATATGACGGGGGTGGTGGCGGGTTTTTTGCTTATTTATGTAAAGATGCTTATCATATACAAAAATGAATGATATAATCTCTAAAAACTCACCTTTAAAAAAAGGTAAAAAAAGGCGACCAGTTAAGGGCCCCCAATAGAATTGTATGAAAAATTATCGATTATAAACCCATGTACAATCGTAACAAAAGTAATGAAATAAAAAAAAAATTGCGACAAGTGAAAGTAGAAACTTGTACCAGTGGAAAATTAAAGTTGCAGACATATATATAGTCGTATAATGAATCAGTAAAAATTTAAATTTGCAAATGTAGAATCGTACCATAAAAAAACTTATCTTTTAAAAAAAAAAGATAAACAAGATGCCAAGTCCATTAATATAAAATAAAAAGAAATAAAAAAATTGTAGTTAAAAGAACTGGGCGCGCTGCTAAGTTTCAAAATTACAATGCACCTTAAAGTAACATTAATTAATTTAAACACAAAACATATTTTAACTGCAATGAGTTTAAAAATAACAATTTAATTTTAATATCATTAGAATATTATTTAGCACCTTAAAGTAACATTAATTAATTTAAACACAAAACATATTTTAACTGCAATGAGTTTAAAAATAACAATTTAATTTTTATATCATTAGAATATTATTTAGCAGCGCGCCCAGTTTTTTTAACTACAATTTTTTTATTTCTTTTTATTTTATATTAATGGACTTGGCATCTTGTTTATTTTTTTTTTTTAAAAGATAAGTTTTTTTATGGTACGATTCTACATTTGCAAATTTAAATTTTTACTGATTCATTATACGACTATATATATGTCTGCAACTTTAATTTTCCACTGGTACAAGTTTCTACTTTCACTTGTCTCAATTTTTTTTTTTTATTTCATTACTTTTGTTACGATTGTACATGGGTTTATAATCGATAATTTTTCATACAATTCTATTGGGGGCCCTTAACTGGTCGCCTTTTTTTACCTTTTTTTAAAGGTGAGTTTTTAGTATATTATAAACGGGAAAAATAGTTGTAAACTTTAGTCTTAAGAAAAAACTACGTACTTTGATTTTTTTTCTTACGGGGGAGGGATGTTATAGCCCTAAATAGCTATAACTTCTCGTATTACACCTGCCTGGCGACGGGCATTGACCATGTAAAAACGCAGACGTTGCAGATTACGCGCGACCCCAAAAAAGAATTGCCTAAGTGCAAGCGAAACAAAAGGACTTTGAACTTCCTTCGCTTGCACATAAGAAGTTGACCTGAAAAGGCACCCCCTCTGGTCAAAAGGTAACAATATAAAAACGGAAGGAAGACGCATCCCGGGCAGTCGTTATCCAGTCACTAATCAAAAGTAACCACGCGAACTGCGTACGACCTATACCGCCAGAGACGCAAAGTCACACGCGTAATTCGCGAATCGAATAAAGATATACGTATAGTCGCTATCGCGAAACTAAGTTAGTAACTTCCTTTAAGAAGGTGAAATATCGTTAAAATAAAAGGTCAAGACAAGTGTTAAATTGAAATAAATTGAAGTTTTATTGTGGAAGTGATAAGTGTTAATATCAAATAATCCAAGCCCTGACGCCCCGGATCCTTATCCTAATTTGGCGCGACCCCTTGTGCCCGACACGAGGCACACAACACTATGAAAAACTCTACATGACAACAGACAGCACAATTACTACAGGCGAGATATTTTATTTTACGACAAACGTACAATAAGAATGCAATGACTGTCGGCGTATTCGCGGAAGAGAGAGAGCCTCTCTTATTTTACTCACGGGAGAGAGCACGCGGTCGACCGGGCGCCGGGACAAAGATTATACGCGCAATACTCTTAATTTTTTATAAACTCCCGAAAAGAAATGACTCTAATAATTATCCGACGGCCACGAACATGACACGCGTCTCTCCCGAATTACCTTTGCGAAATTAGCGGCTTTATAAAATGGGTCCGTTCGTCTTATCGGTATCGGCGAATTCTTCTCTGCTTTGGCATCCGGAATCAGGGATCTTTGTTACTCTCCACGCTTTGTCAAACAGTGATAAGCGAGAGGCCCGTCGGAATCACACCGATAATAAATTCGACATTTTCCACACGTAGCGCTCCTTATCCTGACAGGGCCGCCGGGCGTCGCGCGGGGCCCCGCGAATCCTATCTTTAATCGATTCCCTCGATTCTTCCGCTTTTCCTTCCGTTGTTCCTGTTTTCAAATTTTGCTGAAGGGCCTCATGGCTTTCCGGTCTCTGCTGTTCCTCCGAAATCTTCCCGATCGATTGCTTGATCGATAGTAAATTTCCGCAGCAGGATAGGTCGGGCCAGAGGCAGCATATCTTCCGCAACATTCGTGTTCAGGGCTCTCTCGCGCTTTGCAAGAGAGTGGCCATCCCCTTATTTTTTCCGAAATACCTGCGGAAGAGGGAGTATTTAACGGCGGTATCATGATTCTTTATGTGAGAATATATTTACCGGGCGTGATCCGAAAGTGGTGGCCTCTGCTCAGTCCATAGTCTTCTTCTTCGTTTCTCTCCATCCTCTCCGGTCGAGACACGTAACCCTAAGAAAAAGCCGCTTGCAAAACGCAAAAACTCACTAAACAAAAAAAAATAAAAAAAGAAATACGCGGGGGGAGAGGAGGTGCAAAGACCGCATCCCTTACGCACGCAAGAAATCGCGGAAAATTATTCTTGGGTGCGCTCTCTCAATTAATAGCAAAAGGACGCAAGCCTCCAAATTTCCCGCCTTTCCGTCGACCCTTGTGACTGACAGAAAAATGTCACGTCACAATATATATAAATATATATATATACAGGGTAAGCCATTTTAAAAAATACGATCAATTTTCTCGTAAACTAAGCGAAATATCGAAAAATGGTTCAAACATGTGTTGTATGGTTTCAAAGGGGCTATAAGATGGTGCCAATTGTTTGACCATGGATATTCATTTGAAGATCACGCGAAGGTCACCTCAATTTTTTTAAATGGCACTCCCTATTTTTTATTACATATTCTTGTAGCTGACCTCGAGAGCTTTCCAAAACATTATAGTCAAATGTTTTTCCATTGCGTACTTTTCGAGTTATAAAGCTCGAAAGTTACTACATTTTGATAAAAATACAAAATATTTCTTAAAATATACATATTTTAAATCTTGGTCGTGACCAAGTATAATTTGGTACCTTGTGCACAGATACTTAATTCTAACGAAAAATTTAGTTTCGTTAGGATAACGCACTGTCATCCGCGAGTTGGCTCTTATTGCCTGTCTTATATCTTTAAATTTATATTTATATTACAGAGCCTTGTTAAACTCTCTCTCTTAATTGAAATATTCATTTTCCGATAGTCTTATTTTACATGCTCCGACCAATCAGGGCAAAGTCCAAGCATGATCCAGCCAGTCAAGGCAAGATACGAACACGGATCCAGCCAGTCAAGGCAAGATACGAACACGGATCCAGTCAGTCAAGGCAAGATCTGGACACGATCCATCCAGTAAAGGCAAGATACGAACACGATCCAGCCAGTTAAGGCAAGATACAAACGGATCCAGCCAGTCAAGGCAAGATACGATCACGGATCCAGCCAGACAAGGCAAAATCTGGACACGATCCATCCAGTAAAAGCAAGATACGAACACGATCCAGCCAGTCAAGGCAAGATCTGGACACGATCCAGCCAGTCAAGGCAAGATCTGGACACGATCCAGCTAGTCAAGGCAAGATACGAACACGATCCAGCCAGTCAAAGCAAGATCGTTGATGGTTCTGTCAACTAAAGTAAGATCAAGAAGAATCCTGCCACCGAAGGCAAAATCGAGAATGATCCAGTCAAAAAAAATTTATCGAATCAATTGTTCGAAGTTGTCTTCATTGGCTTGGATACATAATGCCAATCTATCTTGGAAATGTCTTACTGTCTTAAGTAACATCGCGCGTTATTCTTCTGCAAGCTTCTCGTATCCTTTCTATGATATTTTCTCTCGTTGTAGGCGTTGTTCGTACACGACATTTTTCAGATATCCCCATAAGAAAAAGTCGGGCGACGTCAGATCAGGAGATTGTGGAGGCCACGCGACGGGTGCATCTCGTCCAATCCATCTGCCATTATACGTTTCATTCAAGTAATCTCTCACACATCTTGTATAGTGAGGTGGTGCGCCATCGAGTTGTATCCATAACCTCTGGCGTGTTTGCAGGTCAACGTTTTCAAATAATTGTGGTAAGTCATCTCTAAGAAATGCCAAAAAGTTTTCCCCATTGACATTTCCGTCAAAGAAATAGGGACCAATCAAATACCCATTCACAATCCCGCACCAAACATTAACACTCTAACAATTCTGATTATCTATTGGTCTATGCCAATGGGGATTAACATCTGACCAATAATGACAATTATGCCTATTTAGCTCACCATTATTTTTAAATGTCGACTCATCAGAGAACATGACAAAATTGAAAAAATTTGGTTCAGCTCTGATCATTTGTTGTGCCCATTGACAAAATTGGATACGCAATTGCATATCTTTTTGACTCAGAGCTTGTGTCATAGTTATGTGATAGGGATGGTATTTAAATTTCTTTATAATCCTCCTAATTGTTGATCTTGGAATACCTAGTTTCCTTGCCAAAATCCGCTGACTGACATGAGGATTAAGATGAATTGCTGCCAGGAGCGTGACCACACGATTGTCGTTTTCATCATACACACGATCTTTCCTTTTACGTTTGAGATGACTTTTACGAGCTTTTCGTTCGAGGTTTCGGATTAAAGCAGGTTTGGGGTGTCCTTCCCTTTCAGGATACCGATCTCGGTAAACTCGCGAAGCTTCGTGATAATTTAAATGACATTTTCCAAGAATGAGAATAATATCAATGATCTCCGAGGGTGAATAGTCTGGCATTATTTTTTCCGTAGTTGTAAAATCCTTGAGCGATAATGAAGGGATACAATTGATAATTTGTATACAAATTTTTCCTTTAGTAAGTATAATAATCATTTGTGCATTATTATCGTATCCCTCTATGTCCTTGTAAGATTATTACGATCTGCTGATCTGACGTCGCCCGACTTTTTTTACCTGAAAAATGTCGCGTACGAGCAAACGCTTACAACGAGAGAAAATATGATAGAAAGGATACGAGAAGCTTGCAGAAGGATAACGCACGATATGTTACTCAAGACAGTAAGACATTTCCAAGATAGGTTGGCATTATGTATCCAAGCCAATGGAGACAACTTCGAACAATTGATTCGATAAATTTTTTTTGACTAGATCATTCTCGATTTTGCCTTCGATAGCAGGATTCTTCTTGATCTTACTTTAGTTGACAGAACCATCAATGATCTTGCTTTGACTGGCTGGATCATGTTCGTATCTTGCCTTGACTGGCTGGATCGTGTTTGTATTTTGCCTTTACTGGATGGATCGTATCCAGATCTTGCCTTGACTGACTGGATCCGTGCTCGTATTTTGCCTTGACTTGCTGGATCGTGTTTGTATCTTACCTTGACTGGCTGGATCCGTGTTCGTATCTTGCCTTGACTGGCTGGATCGTGTTCGTATCTTGCTCTTATTGGATGGATCGTGTCCAGATCTTGCCTTGACTAGCTGGACCGTGTTCGTATCTTGCCTTTACTGGATGGATCATGTTCGTATCTTGTTTTGACTAGCTGGATCGTGTCCGGATCTTGTCTTGACTAGTTGGATCATGCTTGGACTTTGCCCTGATTGGTCGGAGCATGTAAAATAAGACTATCGGAAAATGAATATTTTAAGAAATATATTTTGTATTTTTATCAAAATGTAGTAACTTTCGAGCTTTGTAACTCGAAAAGTACAAAATGGAAAAACATTTGACTATAGTGTTTTGGAAGGCTCTCGAGGTCAGCTACAAGAATATGTAATAAAAAATAGGGAGTGCCATTTAAAAAAATTGAGGTGACCTTTGCGTGATCTTTAAATGAATATCCAAGGTCAAACCAATAACACCATCTTATAGCCCCTTCAAAACCATACGACACATTTCTGAACCATTTTTCGATATTTCGCTTAATTGACGAGAAAATTGATCGTATTTTTTAAAATGGCCCACCCTGTGTGTATATATATATATACAGGGTGTCCCATTTTAATGTACCAGTCGAAATAACTTCGAGGGTGATGGTTTTATCAAAAAATGTTTCAGACGAAAGTTACTGGGTTTGAAGGGGGTCGTCCATCGGTGACCGTGACTTTGACCTTGAAGTCAAATTTGAAGGTTATTTCAGGATCAAATTGTGAATTTTAAATAGAAACCCTAATTTTTTATTCGGGATATCGAAAGAGCGGGAAATTTTACGTCCAAACACGTGGTCATGTTTGGGCCAAAATGTCCTCTAACAACATTACAAGGTCAAACGAATGGAGCGGTGCTTAAGAATATTGTATGCAGATGCGTAAAAAATAATAGTTGCAAGGATCACAGGGGTGCGTCGAATGGTGACCTTGACCTTGATGTTGAGGTTAAATTTGAAGGTTATGTCAAGGTCGAAGTATTTTTTCTTGTCATCAAATGGAATGACGTACGACCTTCTCGAATATGACGTTAAAAAACCGTAGTCACTTTTGCATGAATTTTACGTTAAATACGTTTCTCTCGTTGCAACGCACATACGTTAAAAAATTCCATTAACCTAAATAGATCTTTCGGAGGTTAATGACATCAACTAAACTCAGGACGACCCTCGGCTTCAGCTTTACCCGATGTACACCACGTGGAGGTAGCCGATAGGAGTTTGTACATCATGTGGCCCTGAAAAGGGCCGTTTGAATTCGTGTGTGTGTGCGTGTGTTGTGTGTGTGTGTGTGTGTGTGTGTGTGTGTGTGGTCGTGATTTCATCCGGCCGGTCAAGGCAAGATAATGATCAAGACGTATCAAGTCTGCGTGATCTATTTTACGGGCTCAATTAATTGCCCGTTGACTTCAATGCATTTCCTGATCCTCTTTTGAAACGAACCCCTTACTCTGTGAAGAATTTCAGGGGTTATTGAAGCACATGCATCGCGAATGCGGGTTTTCATATCCTCAACTGTTGTACGTTCTTCAGCGTAAATCTTTTCTTTAATGTATCCCCAAAAAAAGAAATCCAACAGTGTCAAATCTGGTGACCGTGGGGGCCACATTTGTGTTTGGCTTCCAAGACCTATCCACCTATTTGGGAATCTCACATTTAAATAATCTTTCACCCGCCGTGATCGATGAGCAGGCGCTCTATCTTGTTGGAACCACATTCTTTGACGAATATCAAGAGGTACATTTTCCAACAGCAGCGGTAGTTCATTTTCCAGAAAATGTAAATAGTTCTCTCCGTTTAAATGGTTGTCAAAGAAAAATGGCCCAATAATGTAGTCTCCGACAATACCGGCCCAGATATTAATAGACCATTGTCTCTGGAACTCTTGAGATCGCGTCCAATAAGGATTGAAATCAGAGTAATAGTGACAATTGTGTCTATTAAGTCCGCCTCGGTTTGAGAAGGTTGCTTCGTCACTAAACATTATTTGTTCGAGGAGCCCTGGATTTTCCTGGATCTGATTTTGTATCCAGTTGCAAAATTGTACACGGCGAGGAAAATCTCCTTGTTCGAGCTTGTGAAGAAGTATTATGCTGTAAGGGTGGAAGCTATTACTTTTGAGGATACGGTTTGATGTCGATCTTGGAACTCCGTACTGCCTTTCGATCTGCCTGGTCGAAATTTGCGGATTGACAACCGCAGCACCTACAACAGTTATTGCTACGCCTTCATCAGGGCCTGATTTTGAACGCACCCTTTTCAGATTACCTTGCCTAGCTCTCTCACAAAGAGTGCGTATCGTCTTCCTAGTAGGATGACGTCTTTGCGGAAATCTCTCAGAGTATAGACGTACTGCCGCGCTATAATTGTTTCCCGCTTCCCCGAGAACTGAAATCATGTCCACTATTTCGGTCGGCAAGTAGTCACTCATTGCTATGAACTACGCAAGACAAAAAAATGTAGAACGTTATTACCTATGCCTACATGTACTTTTCAAACGGTACAAAATATGTGTACAAGGTAGTCAAGAAATAATCACTTGTTACTATGCTCTTGCGTCACTCTTGACTACCCATATTTGTAGTTGTACAAGGTAGTCAAGAAATAATCACTCGTTACTATGCTCTTGCGTCACTCTTGACTACCCATATTTGTAGTTGTACAACGTTCTACATTTTTTTGTCTCGCGTAGTTCATAGCAATGAGTGACTACTTGCCGACCGAAATAGTGGACATGATTTCAGTTCTCGGGGAAGCGGGAAACAATTATAGCGCGGCAGTACGTCTATACTCTGAGAGATTTCCGCAAAGACGTCATCCTACTAGAAAGACGATACGCACTCTTTGTGAGAGAGCTAGGCAAGGTAATCTGAAAAGGGTGCGTTCAAAATCAGGCCCTGATGAAGGCGTAGCAATAACTGTTGTAGGTGCTGCGGTTGTCAATCCGCAAATTTCGACCAGGCAGATCGAAAGGCAGTACGGAGTTCCAAGATCAACATCAAACCGTATCCTCAAAAGTAATAGCTTCCACCCTTACAGCATAATACTTCTTCACAAGCTCGAACAAGGAGATTTTCCTCGCCGTGTACAATTTTGCAACTGGATACAAAATCAGATCCAGGAAAATCCAGGGCTTCTCGAACAAATAATGTTTAGTGACGAAGCAACCTTCTCAAACCGAGGCGGACTTAATAGACACAATTGTCACTATTACTCTGATTTCAATCCTTATTGGACGCGATCTCAAGAGTTCCAGAGACAATGGTCTATTAATATCTGGGCCGGTATTGTCGGAGACTACATTATTGGGCCATTTTTCTTTGACAACCATTTAAACGGAGAGAACTATTTACATTTTCTGGAAAATGAACTACCGCTGCTGTTGGAAAATGTACCTCTTGATATTCGTCAAAGAATGTGGTTCCAACAAGATGGAGCGCCTGCTCATCGATCACGGCGGGTGAAAGATTATTTAAATGTGAGATTCCCAAATAGGTGGATAGGTCTTGGAAGCCAAACACAAATGTGGCCCCCACGGTCACCAGATTTGACACTGTTGGATTTCTTTTTTTGGGGATACATTAAAGAAAAGATTTACGCTGAAGAACGTACAACAGTTGAGGATATGAAAACCCGCATTCGCGATGCATGTGCTTCAATAACCCCTGAAATTCTTCACAGAGTAAGGGGTTCGTTTCAAAAGAGGATCAGGAAATGCATTGAAGTCAACGGGCAATTAATTGAGCCCGTAAAATAGATCACGCAGACTTGATACGTCTTGATCATTATCTTGCCTTGACCGGCCGGATGAAATCACGACCACACACACACACACACACACACACACACACACACACACACAACACACGCACACACACACGAATTCAAACGGCCCTTTTCAGGGCCACATGATGTACAAACTCCTATCGGTTACCTCCACGTGGTGTACATCGGGTAAAGCTGAAGCCGAGGGTCGTCCTGAGTTTAGTTGATGTCATTAACCTCCGAAAGATCTATTTAGGTTAATGGAATTTTTTAACGTATGTGCGTTGCAACGAGAGAAACGTATTTAACGTAAAATTCATGCAAAAGTGACTACGGTTTTTTAACGTCATATTCGAGAAGGTCGTACGTCATTCCATTTGATGACAAGAAAAAATACTTCGACCTTGACATAACCTTCAAATTTAACCTCAACATCAAGGTCAAGGTTACCATTCGACGCACCCCTGTGATCCTTGCAACTATTATTTTTTACGCATCTGCATACAATATTCTTAAGCACCGCTCCATTCGTTTGACCTTGTAATGTTGTTAGAGAACATTTTGGCCCAAACATGACCACGTGTTTGGACGTGAAATTTCCCGCTCTTTCGATATCCCGAATAAAAAATTAGGGTTTCCATTTAAAATTCACAATTTGATCCTGAAATAACCTTCAAATTTGACTTCAAGGTCAAAGTCAAGGTCACCGATGGACGACCCCCTTCAAACCCAGTAACTTTCGTCTGAAACATTTTTTGATAAAACCATCACCCTCGAAGTTATTTCGACTGGTACATTAAAATGGGACACCCTGTATATATATACACAGTATGTTCAATAAATAAGGGGACTTTTAAGATATAGAATAAAACACGTATCGTACTATGTTTGAAAGTTATTTTTTATTCGAAATAGTCTCCATTTAACTCAATACAACGTTTAGAACGATCAACCAATTTATGCATAGACTCTTTCATGTCATCTAAAGGAATGTTCTTTAACACCTGTGTCACGGCTGCTTGAATGGCTGGAATATCATCGTAAAACGCTCCTTTCATGGCAGTTTTCAGTTTAGGGAACAGAAAATAGTCGCATGGTGATAGATCGTTTTTAGCTGTTGAAATGATGTCTTTACAATGCTCTACACGAGCGATTTTTTGGTCTTCATTTAATTGATGTGGAACAAAGCGTGCACAGACCTTTCTTTTACCCAAATTGTCAGTTAAAATTGTTCAAATAGTACCAGTAGATGAATTTAATTCTTCAGCCAACATTCTAACAGTGAAATTTCCGTCAACGGCAATGATTTCGCGGACTTTTTCCACCAATTCAGCACGATTACTTCCTTCTGGACGACCAGGTCTTTCATCATCATTCAAATCTTCACGACCATTTTTAAATCGTTTAAACCACTTATGAACTTTTGAACGAGCTAAACAATCATCACCATACACTTTTTGCATCAATTCGTACGTCTCACTAAATGTTTTTCCAAGTTTAAAACAAAATTTAATATTTGCTCTTTGTTCCATTGTATTTTTACGACACAAGCACAAAACATACTGTCATTAAAAAGCTCGTAACTTTTTAACCTGTCAACCGATTTACATGAAGTTGGCTGCGTTTGAAAGGTGAGACCTGTACCTTTCTAATGTTATCAACGTTCAATAGATGGCGTTACGTGTTCCATGATTTAAATAAAAAGTCCCCTTATTTATTGAACATACTGTGTATATATATAAGATAACTCCTTATCTTTCGGGAATTGACTGAGATTGATCAAACCAAATCACGTTGCTGTAAGAACAAAGTATTTATTTCGTCGGTTTATTACAGTATTTACATTATTTACAAACGTTCTCACCTGTAAGAACAAAGAAACGTCAATTAAAGTTTATTTTTCAATCTATCAATTCCTTTTTTCCGCCGTCCTTGATCACTATTCTAATTTCTCTGATAATCACTTTTCTTGTGTATTTTACTACGTGGTTTTCTCCTCCTCGTACAGAACGATCTCTACCTTATCCGCGTTCAAAAGCGCGGCAATTTCAATTTAAAGAAATACATTTTCTTTACATATATATATATAAACGGGGTTACAATAATAAAAACAAGTTTTAGCTGACATAATCATGGACGACCTTAAATCACATTGTCTGGGGTTACTAGATTTTTAAGTTCCCGTGTACTATAGATATGTTGACGACATTTTTGCCATAATACCAACGGATAAAATAGACACGTTATTATCTACTTTTAATAATTATCATAAACGGTTAAAATTCACGTATAAGTTAAAATGTAATTCTTCACTTAATTTTTTAAATACCACTGTTTATCGAGTTAATAAAAAATTGACAACTAATTGGTATAGAAAACCAACGTGATCAAGTAGATACATCAATTTTCTTTCTAATCATCTTTTTAAATCTAAAATTAACACGATCTATAATTTGGTTGACCATGCAATACTATTATCTGATGAGCGATTTCATCTGGAAAATATTAATATTAAAAACATTTTACGTTATAATTGTTTTCCAACAAAAATAATCAACGATATTTACACAAAAGAATCAATTTTCTAAAACATAATAAATCTAACATTTTACGTTATAATTGTTTCTCAACAAAAATAATCAACGATATTTACACAAAAAAATCAATTTTCTAAAACATAATAAATCTAATGAAATTGATGACATTACAACGGAGTCACAAAGGAGAGCATCTTACATCTCTATACCATACGTGAAGAATTTTAGTGACAATATCTCACACTCTTTAAAGAAGTTCGGTTTGAATGTGGTGTATAGATTACCGAAGACACTGAACAATCTGATTGGGTGTGGTAAAGATTTACTATCTAGGGAATGTGCGACTAATATTGTTTATAAAATTGATTGCAAGGATTGTTCTGCATCTTATATAGGACAAACAAAGAGACATCTTAATACACGGGTTAAGGAACATTGTAATAATATTAAATTACATCATAGTTCACATTCAGTTATAAATAAACATCGATCTGATAACTTATATATATATTACTTACTTATATATATATATATATATGTATATGTTTATCACTTACAGTCCTTTCCTCTTTAGATACTTATGAGAAGGCTTCTTGTTGTTATAAATTCTCAATCGTGACTGTTAGTCTGTATTTAGACATTTTAGAAAAGTTATCTAATATTTAATTTTAATACTTGTTTTTATTATTGTAACCCCGTTTTTTCGTACTTATCATACCATGATCATAACTCTTCTAAAATGTCTAAATAAGCGCTATTAAGTAATTCAGTGTTCGTAATACTATTAATTCCATACTTCTGTTCCTTAATGTGTATCATTTCGGAGACAATTCTCTTAAGGTACACCTACATCTATCATAACACTTTATCGTAAGCGATCGTAATCGTAAAGAAAAAAGTTGTTGTAAGCATTGTCTGTCTACATAAATCGTAACAGATAGCCGTTTTATATCCTTCTCGACAGGATACAAATTTTCAATTGTGGTTATTGAACAATTGACAGACATGCATCACAAACAGCGTCGCAATTATCGTCGCAATCGTTGGAGTTGAAGTTGAACCAACTCATACAATAAGCATACGACAGCTGTTACGACGAGCGTTACGATCAAAGTAAGAAGCTTACGCTAGACATTACGATAGATGTAGATGGACTTTTATGATAATTATACTCAATATCTAACATTTTTACATTTTCCCAGTCAAATTCATGTTGATGATTTACAATGTGTTTAGAAACGACCGAAAGTTTTGAAGAATCTAGTTTTATTAAATAACAATTCAAAAACAATTATTAGGTTATAATGTTATATATATAAACAATTAATTCAAAAGTTTTAAGAATTGTTTGCAGAATTTTAATGCACAAATAATCTTACAATTCAGACAATGCGAACGTTTCGGCCAAGAGTTGAGGCCATTTTCAGCGCAATACAAATTAATATAATTAAATATAAAATGATTACATATAGTTATATAATAATCAAACAAAAACAGAAAGTCAAGAGTTGCAGAAAAATAAACATTAAACTAAAACATTCACGCTCAATTTTATCACTTGTCCATCAATAAAGGACCTCGGCTGTTCCTGTTATAAGGTATCCAAATAAAGACTTTACAAGGATATTCGTTTAATAGCTCTTTATTGTATATGCTCGTACTATGCGTGTCTGTCTGTTCTGGCGGAATTCCGAGAGTGCTCGCGCATACGTCAGTGTCGATGAGGTCGCTCATAGGTGTATATCCCTAACGTCTCTTCTTTTTTTTAAATGCGATAAGATAAAATAATGAAATAAGGTATAGATAAAATAGTACAAAAAATGTTTTATTGATCCTAATAATGCTGCAACTTTATGTAGTATACAAAACTTAAAAGAATTTGTCTTGAAGTTATAAATTACTAATATACTATGTGATCATTTAGCTTTTTTGACATTTTGTGATTTCTTATTGACCTTGGCCATGTTTGCGACTATTCTTTATTCTCTTCTGTCGGGTTTTTGAGGCTGAGTTCCTCGCGATGCTGGATTATTTTGTCTGTGTTTTGTTTTTTATTGCTATCCTTCGCCTCTTTTGTAGTCTTTTTTCTGGGTTCGCATATGTAGATTATTTGCTTTTGTGTCTTTGGGCAGCTTCACACCGAGTTTTATAAACGGATTTCTTTCTGATATTGATTTCTTCGGAAAGTCTGTCGACGTATCTTTCGAATTCTCGTTAGGGAACGATTTGATATAAACCAGATTTCTTCTATACTTGGCGCCGTTTACTTCTACAATACAGTCCCTTTTACTTAATTTATCTTCTATTGTCCCTCTGTTCCAGTTATTGTTCTTATTGGGTTGTACTTGTACTGTTATTGGTTGACCTATTTTCAGCTCAGGTAAGTTTCTAGATTTGGCATCATAATAGACTTTGCTTTTTCTTCTATTTAATTATATTCTTGCAGGCACCTTGCCTATGATTCTAGGTTGGAGATTGCTGACAAAGCTGGGTATTCCTGAACTCGGTCTTCTAGAGTACAACCTCTGTATGGAGCTTGATTCTATTTTGTTAGGCGTGTTCCTTCAGTTTATATACCATAGATTTTGTCCGCATCTTTCTGCTTTCTTTACTAGCTTCTTTGCGATTTTTACAATTGCTTTTGATTTTCCATTGCCTTGTTGATGTTTTGGAACTAAAGTAACTAATTCGAAATTCCATTTGTGGCTCAATTTCCTCATTAGTTTATTTTCAAAATTTGTGCCGTTGTCACTGCATACTCTGTAAGGTATACCATATGTCTGCTCAATGTTTTTTACAGGTGTGTACTAACGTTTCTGCTGACATGTAGAGCAAGATATCCAGTTCGAAGAAATCAGAATAGTGATCGACAGTAATGAGGAATTTTCTTTTCTTTCCTTTATACTCTGCGAAGAATACGTCCATCGAGATGTACTGGAAAGGGAATTTAGGAATCTCATGCAATTGCATAGGTAGATTTTGTTGTGACTCTCTAAATTCCATATAGACTTCGCAGTTCTGTACTTTCTGTTTAATGTGCTCTGACATTTCTGGCCAGAATATCGTCTCTTTAGCTAGATTGAGCGTAGCTTTCCCGCCCGTATGCGCAACGTGCGCCTTGTCTATCATGGTTCTTCTAATGATCAATGCAAAAGATTTCCGGATGGATGCCGCCTGGTTGAACAGCATGATGCCGACGTTTCACAAACATCGCAGTTTGCATCTTCAGGGCTGAGAGCTCCGATATTGAGCTTTCTTGTGTTGTGGTCTTTATATATATTATGGGAGGTTTTTCATCTACGGAAAAGTATTCCGTTATGACCCCGCCTAGTGGTGTGAGTGTATATTAAGGGCAGTGTGCCAAATAGGGTTTGTTTGATAACCTTTGTCGCGGTTAAGATTGTTGGGATGTTTTAGAATTTCTAGGGCTTCACAATGTTTCTTGGCGAAATAACTTTGCGAGGAGGCTAGTCTGGTTGCTTTTTCGTATTGTACCGAGTATCTCGTCTCCATTCAATGTTCTGCCAAGGCTGACTAAAATGGCAGTACTTGGCACTCCGTTGATGTTCCTTAATTCGTGTACTGATCTTTCTCCCAGTTTCTCCTATGTACACTTTTCCCAAAAAGACTAGAGACTAGGAGACCGAACTGCAGTGGTGGAGATGAGTCAAAATATGGTCTCATTTTCTGGGTGCTGTTCGCAGTATGGTCGTCGGCCAATTCATGAACTACGACGTGCTGGACTTTGCTTGTTTTATCAAAAAAAGGTTTCCTATGTAAACTTCGTCGTTCCTAAGTATCATATATTATTTATTAATACTTACGACATCAAAATTTACATTCTACCAAGATGTCAAGCTTATTCTTGGTTATATTGCATGAAATTTCGAAGTCCAGCACGCTATAGTTTATGAATTGGCCGGCAATTTTACTGCGAACAGCGCCCATGAAATGAGACCGTATTTTGACTTACCCCCACCACTTAAATTCTAAGGAGTTCGGTCTCTTGGTCTCTAGTCTTCTTGACTTTTCCGCAGGAAAAGACGCTGTTTGACCACGCGGAAACCTTTTGCATTGATGATTTCAATGGCCGCAAAAGTCTCAAAACTAGAATGGTTCTTCTAAGTTCAGACGGTATGATTATTGAATTATTTCTAAAAATGAGACTTGCTTGAGTTGATAGTTTATCTTTATATTTGAAATAAATTTTACAGTTATCGTGTACATCTTGTGCGTACCTAGGCCATCCTGTTGTAGTGTATGAGATCAGTCGTTGCATGGTATTGTCTCTCCACGTCGCTTCTCTGATTTGGTCGATTCGTTGTGGCGTAATCCGTATATCATTTGACAGATTTTGACATCCTTTTCGATTTTGTATATACAACGGGTGCCTATCTTCCTCTGGCTCGAGCTGTCACTTTCCATTGCTGCCCTTGAAAGAGTGTCAGCCACTACGTTTTCTTTCCCTTTAACAAATTGTACATTTAGGTTATACCGTTGTAAATTTATCAGCATAAGTTGTAGTCTTTTCGGAGCCTTTAGTAACGGCTTTTAACAACTGTAATTAACGGTTTATGATTCGTTTTTACTACAGTTTTTACGCTACCTGCGATAATTTGGTTGAACCTGGTGCATCCGAATACGATAGCCAGCATCTCTTTTTCTATTTGCGCGTAGTTCCTCTCTGTTCGTGTTAATATCCTTGAAGCGTATTCTATCACGTGGTCCATTTGATAAACTGTTACCCCTAGATCTGTTGCGCTGGCGTCGCATTCTATTGTAACTGGTTGCTGGGGATTCAAGTATTGCTGCATGTTGATATTCGCTATTAGCGTTTTTATCCTCTCAAACTCTTTGTCTTTTACTGTAGTCCATTGCCATTGAGTGTCTTCTCTGATCAATTTTCTTAAAATGTCTGTCTCCGCTGACAAGTTTTTTTATATATCTACTTAGATATGTGACCATTCCTAAAACACATAGTAGCTCTTTTTTATTCTGTGGCGCTGGCATATTTCTGATTAATTCCACCTTTGCTTCATCAGGGATGAGGCTGTCACTAGTTAGCACGTCCGAAAAATTTTACTGAGTCTCTGCATAGATTTAGCTTGTCTCTGTTGAGTTTGCAGCCGTATTTTTTTAGTCTAATTAGTAGTTTTTCTAGATTTTTATTGTGGCCTTTTGTAGCCTCTTCTATATTTTCGCCACCTCCGTATATTAGGATATCATCTGCTAACACTTTTATGCCTTTAAGGCCCGAGGTGATTTCTTGTATCTTCTGTGAGAATATTTCCGGTGCTGGCGATACACCGAATGGTAACCTCATCCATCTATATCTGCCAAAGGGAGTCCAAAAGGTAATGAGTTTACTGCTCTCTTTTGATAGATTGATTTGCCAGAATCCTTTTTTTTGTGTCTACTGTAGAGAACACGCGAGTCCGATCTCTGGAAGAATCTCGTCTAAGTGTAAATTGAAAATGTGGGCGTTTCAAGGCAACGTTTAGAGATATGGGATCGAGGCATATTCTTAATAAATTGTTTCTTCTAACTAGAAGAATATTGTGTACCCATTCCGTTGGTCCTGACTCTCGCTTGATAATATTTTTTTCTTCTAACGCTTTTAGCTCTTTCTTCAAATCGTTTCGTAGACAGATAGAAATTCTTCTTGTTCGTTGCACTACTGGTTTTATTGTTTTATCTGTTTCTAGCTCTACTTCTCCCGGGATTAGTCCATATCCTTGAAATATTGATTTGTGTCTCTCAATGATCTTTTCTGCGTCTAATCTACCTTGAATGAGTGCTTTGTTCGTTTCCGTTTTCTTGATCTTGAAGCAATATTTAATATTAAGCCCAACTTTAGATAAGCTTTTTCTGATAATAAAAGTCCATGGGCCACGTTAACTATCTGAAATACTATTATATATTTACGTCCTTTATGTAAGCAAGGAATATCTGTTCTTTCCATCGTAATGTGATTGCCTCCGAATCCTTTTAGATGATCTCCTGTAGACTTGATTACTGGATTTGCTGTTTTCGCAAGTTTGTAATAATTTTTGAAGCCAATAACATTAGCTTCTAAGCAGGTATCTAGATCACAGAAAACTTCTTCCCATTTTCTTCCAAACTTAAGTCTTAATTTCGCACAACCTTTTCTCTTCTCTTTTTCTATTTTATTTACTTTTGATATTTTCAGGATTTGAGCTTCTTTCTCTTCTTCTGAGTCTTCTTCTTCGCTTACCTCTTCTTTGTTTTCCTGATTTTTTTGTTCTTCTTCGTTCTTTCTTTATTATCCTTCTGATAGAATTTCATCCTATTCTCTTTTTTGCATACTCTTAAAATATGGTCCTTTTCTTCGCAACCAGAGCATGTCTTTTTCTATGCTGGACATAATTCCTTCTTGAAAGGATACTCTTTAGCGTAGAATTTGCAGAGTTTCTTTACTTTTCTATTATCTGTTATTTTATTAATCGATTTTTCCTCTGGAACTAGTGTCTTGAATTGTTAATCCGCCGTTTCCTTTACTTTACACGTTTGTTTTAGTTTGTCGAGGGTTAACTCTGTGACGACCCGTTTTGTCGTCACTAGAAGCCGCGCAAGCACGAGGCCGACCGTCCGCCCGCGCTCATATAAACGGCCCCTGTCGGGGCCACCACACATCGAACACGTGGGAATTTGCCTTTTCGCCCCACCCGACCGGACCGCCCCACTCCAAGCTAGTTGGAGGGGGCTGACCGACGGGTATATAAAGTGGCGCAGCCGAGACTTCGACACCAGTCCCGTCCTGGTCTCTTGAGCGTACTCAAGGACCACTCCTCACCTCCTAACCATCCCGGGCGACGAGCGTTCTCGTCGCGTAAGCCGAGCGTTCTCGGGCACCGGATCCTCTCCAAACATCACCCCGGCCGACGAGCGTTCTCGTCGGGCAGGCCGAGCGTCCTCGGTCACCGGATCCTCTCCGAACAACACCCCGGTCGACGAGCGTTCTCGTCGGGCAGGCCGAGCATTCTCGGTCTCCGGATCCTCTCCGAACATCACCCCGGCCGACGAGCGTTCTCGTCGGGCAGGCCGAGCGTCCTCGGTCACCGGATCCTCTCCGAACAGCACCCCGGTCGACGAGCGTTCTCGTCGGGCAGGCCGAGCGTCCTCGGTCACCGGATCCTCTCCGAACAACACCCCGGTCGACGAGCGTTCTCGTCGGGCAGGCCGAGCATTCTCGGTCTCCGGATCCTCTCCGAACATCACCCCGGTCGACGAGCGTTCTCGTCGGGTAGGCCGAGCGTCCTCGGTCACCGGATCCTCTCCGAACAGCACCCCGGTCGACGAGCGTTCTCGTCGGGCAGGCCGAGCATTCTCGGTCTCCGGATCCTCTCCGAACATCACCCCGGTCGACGAGCGTTCTCGTCGGGCAGGCCGAGCGTCCTCGGACACCGGATCCTCTCCAAATATCACCCCAGTCGACGAGCGTTCTCGTCGGGCAGGCCGAGCGTCCTCGGGCACCGGATCCACTCCAAACATCACCCCGGCCGACGAGCGTTCTCGTCGGGAAGGCCGAGTTTCCTCGGTCACCGGATCCTCCGAGAGCCACCGACATCTTGCGGAGCTCGCCCTTCTCAGGGCGCCCGAATCCAAGGCGGTTTACGGAGCTCGCCCTTTTTAGGGCGCTCGTATCCACGCCGCGTTGGGTAAATTTCGTCCGCCACGCTACTATCTTAGTTATAAATCGTGTCCGCGTCCGTATGATTTGGTCGCGTTTCGTCCGTCGCGTTATCATTTGTAAACCTTAGTTATAAGACGTGTCCGCGTCCGTATGATTTGGTCGCGTTTCGTCCGTCGCGTTATCATTTGTAAACCTTAGTTCTAAGGCGTGTCCATGTCCGTATGA
Organism: Nylanderia fulva; assembly: GCF_048542155.1. Classification (NCBI taxonomy): domain Eukaryota; kingdom Metazoa; phylum Arthropoda; class Insecta; order Hymenoptera; family Formicidae; genus Nylanderia; species Nylanderia fulva. The sequence goes on from NW_028189644.1 coordinate 228,646, forward strand.
CTTGGTCATGCTTCGTCCGTTGCATTCCTTGTATTCCTTAGTTATAAATCGTGTCCGCGTCCGTATAAGTTGGTCGCGGTCCGCACTTCCTGCGATTCTCCTCTGTACGCGTAGACTAGATAATAAGCCAACTCTTGCAGGGCGGCTTCAATAAACTCTGTTTTTACCAGAACGATTGGCGTGGTTATTGCGAACCTGAGTCTCCCCCCTCTTCCCGAATCCTGGCACCGACGAGCCGATCCGTGGCGTCGGGAAAGGAGCCCCGTTACATGGCGCCCGAACAGGGACCTGACTCGACCGTCTGAGACTCCGGTTCGCAATCCATATGCTCGGGTGGATTTACCACCTAGACAAAGAGAAAGCCGCCCGTTATCTCGCCGACCGCGACCTCGACCCGGAAGGGAGATTAGTCGACCTCCGCCGCCGCATCAGAAACCACGTGATGGCTACCCACGCCGACACCGGAGCGTCCGTAACACTCCAAGTACCCAGCCGCGAAGACCGTTATCGGAGTGCACGAGGAACCCCCGAACCACCCGAAGCCGACCCGGCGAAGGCCCTTAACCAGATACGCAAGTGGGGCTGCCATTTCGAGGGTAAAGACCCCCTCGCGTTCCTCGAGCATCTAGAGGAACTCAGTGTGGCCTATGGTCTGGAAGACCACCATCTCTTAATCGGGCTAGCCGAGCTGCTAAAAGGCGAGGCCCTCCTGTGGTGGAGGAACACCAGAGAACAGTGGTCCACCTGGACCGAATTCCGAAAAGATTTCCTCGCCCAATACCTGTCGCCCGGGTATAAGCGACAATTGCGGCGAGAAATACAAGGCCGGCGACAAAAGCCAGGGGAGGCTTTTACTCGATACGCCACCGCCGTGCAAACCATGATGCGTCGGGCCGGCGGTTACACCCGCAGGGACCAGCTCGAACAGCTGTACGAAAACGCTGACCCAGAGCTCCAGCTATACATTCGGTTAGACGAACTGCACACCGTCTCCGAACTATGTAGCCGCGCCGCTGAGTGGGAGGAGATCCACCGGCGCCGTCAAGAACAACGTCGCGAGGTCTCCAGATCTACCGAGGCAAACCTCGCTGCAGCCACATATGACCGCTCGAACTGCTGCTGGCGGTGCAAGCAGCGAGGACACACCCGACTCGATTGCCGCCGCCCAGCACGAAAGTTCTGTTCACAGTGCGGGAAGGATGGCGTTCTAACACGGGACTGCCATCCTCCGGCGGGAAACGGTCAGCGGGTCGGAACCGAGGAGGCCACCGCCCGACCCGCGTCCAGTTAGAGTACACGCCACGGCCGCACCTATTAGTCCGGATCCGCCGACTCACCGCCTGGGCGCTTCTCGACTCCGGATCGGAGGTGTCCTTCATAAACGCCACCATGGCCGACCGCCTGTCCGAACACGGCCTCCAGATCCGGCCATCCGAAGAACCGGTCAACCTGGCCGACGGCTCCAGGGCATCCACCTCCGGCTCAGTCCGACTCGCCCTCCGGATCGGCCCTCGCTCTGTCCGCCACCGTTTCCAGGTCTTGGATAACCTTAGCAGCGAGGTCCTCATCGGGGTCGACCTGTGGGCTCGATTACGCCTCACCCTGCCGCCTCCGCCACCCGATCGGCCGAAAGAGACGGCCCCAATCTATTTGGCAACTATCCACGGCCGATTATCAGCCGGGATCTCTCCACGTTCGCCCGAAGAGGACCAGCGCTTCCGGCAGTTTTTGGACACCGAGCTTCGGTTATTCGAATCCGTGCGGGGACCCACCGACCGCGCCGAACACCGGATCAGACTACGACCCGGGGCCCCGATAAAACAGCGGTACCGACCGCGTAATCCAGCCATGCAGGCCGTCATCGATAGCGAGGTTAACAAGATGCTAGACGCCGGGGTGATCGAGCCCTCCGGCAGTGCCTGGAGTTCCCCCGTGGTCCTCGTAAAAAAGAAAGATGGGGGCCACCGGTTCTGCGTGGATTACCGCAAACTGAACCAAGCTTCTGATAAGGACGCCTACCCACTGCCGCACATCCTCGCTACGCTCGACAAGCTCCGTGGGGCCCAGTATCTATCTACATTGGACTTGAAAGACGGATATTGGCAGGTGCCACTAGACTCGGCCAGCCGCCCCGCCACCGCCTTTACGATTCCCGGGCGAGGACTCTATCAATTTAGAGTCATGCCCTTTGGGTTGCACTCAGCACCGGCCACGTTCCAGCGGTTGCTGGACAGCGTCCTCGGCCCAGAATTGGAGCCCAATGTATTGGTCTATCTCGACGACATCATCGTGGTCAGTCCTTCATTAGAGGCTCATATGGAACACCTGGCCGAAGTCTTCAGACGGCTACGACAAGCGCGCCTCCGCCTCAACCCACAGAAGTGCCACTTCTGTTGCAGTCGCCTCAAATACTTGGGGCATATAGTGGACAAAGACGGCATTCGAACTGACCCAGATAAGGTCAGTGCAGTGGCCGCCTGGACAGCACCTACCACTGTCCGTCAAGTGCGCCAATTCCTTGGAGTCGCCTCCTGGTACCGTCGCTTTGTACCAGACTTTTCCGCCACCGCCGCACCATTGACACGCCTGACCCATAAAAGGGCACGCTTTACTTGGGGACCGGAGGAAGAGAAGGCGTTCGACGAGCTGAAACGGGCACTCACCACCGCGCCGGTTCTGGCCTGTCCCGACTTCAGCCGACCGTTTACCCTCCAGACCGACGCCAGCGCTTGTGGGCTCGGGGCTGTACTCACCCAAGAACTGCCCGAAGGCGAACGCGTCATTGCCTACGCCAGTCGCACCCTAAATAACGCCGAAAGAAACTACAGCGCTACAGAATTGGAGTGCCTGGCGGTGGTTTGGGGAATTCGCCGAATGCGCGACTATCTAGAGGGCTATCACTTCACGGTCGTCACCGATCACCAGTCGCTCCGATGGTTGCAACGTTTGGAGGCTCCCACCGGCCGCCTAGGGAGATGGGTGTTCGAGCTCCAGCAGTACGATTACGAGATTCAATATAGAAAAGGAAAACTGAACATCGTAGCCGACGCTCTCTCCCGTCAACCCGAGGCCTGTGTCCTCCAGACCGCCCCAGATTGTCGATGGTACCGTCGCATGTATCGCGAGGTGCAACAACACCCGGCCGACCATGCGGACTACCGGATACAGAACCGCCGGCTATTTCGGCACCTGCTGCACGATCTCAACTTTCACGACTCGCCCAGTGAGGAGCAATGGAAGCAATGCGTCCCGAGGCCCCAACGCGCGGAAATACTACGCCGGCTACATGACGACCCGACCGCCGGACACTTCGGAATCACAAAGACCATCGCACGGGTGGCCCGCTTATATTATTGGCCAGGAATGTTCCGCGACGTCACTCAATACGTCCGTGACTGCCGGAACTGCGCCACCCATAAAGCCGCACAAACCCGGCCAGCCGGGAAACTTCGGGCCACCAATGTCACGCATCCGTGGCAACAAGTCTCGATTGACCTGGTCGGACCATTGCCACGGTCGACCAGTGGGCATACCTGGCTGCTAACCATGCAGGATCGGTTCTCAAAGTGGGTGGAGATGACACCCCTCCGCCAGGCCACCGCCAACGTCACACGAGAAGTCGCCGGGCGCATAATATATCGCCATGGTTGCCCGGACACCATCATCTCTGATAACGGGACTCAGTTGCGATCGCACCAGCTCGAAGGGTTGTTAAGATCCTTCGGGATCAAACACCAGACCGCTCCCGCCTACGCCCCACAGTGCAACCCGGTCGAGAGAGCCAACCGCACCATAAAAACTATGGTGGCGCAATACGTGGAGGGCCGGCACCGCCGCTGGGATGAGCACATCCCCCAGCTCCAGTTTGCTTTCAATACCGCGCGGCAAGAATCCACGGGATATACCCCGGCCTTCCTGATATACGGCCGGGAGCTACAGTCGCCGTACCCTGACGACCGACGTCCGGTAACCGCCAACGCCGCCCCCGGAGCAGTCCGACGCCGCCTCGAAGACGCCTACGAAATCGTCAGGATCAACCTGGCTCGCGCGTTCCAACACCAGCAGCGAAATTACGACTTGCGCAGGCGTGACTGGCGTCCAAAAATTGGGGACCGGGTGTGGAAGAAGGAACACCCGCTATCGAACAAAGAGCGGGGCTTTAATGCCAAGCTGGCACCAAGATTTGGTGGCCCGATGACGGTTGGCCGCATCATCTCCCCCGTTATCATGGACCTGAAGGACGACCGAGGTCGGTGGCACCGACATGTCCACGTCCGAGATTTGAAGCCAGCCTCAGAACCGCCGCCCGCGGACGAACCGTAGGAGGGCACTCCTCATGGCCCGCGCTCTTCCGCTACCCGTTCGCGATTTTCCGACCGAGCACCGAGAGCGGCACTCTTCATGGTCCGCGCTTTCTTTTCGCGTGGCTGTCCGGCCGAACACCGAGAGCGGCACTCGTCAGGGTCCGCGCTTTTTCGCTACACGTTCGCGAGCTCCCGACCGAGCACCGAGAGCGGCATTCGTCAGGGTCCGCGCTTTTTTGCTACACGTTTGTGATTTCCCGACCGAGCCCCGAGAGCGGCACTCTTCATGGTCCGCGCTTTTTTTTTTCGTGTGGCTGTCCGGCCGAACACCGAGAGCGGCACTCTCCACGGTCCGCGCTATACTCCGGAGAGGTATAAAAGACGGGCGCTCTCAGCCCCGAGTCTATCCTCGCCACGATGGGAAGCCCAAAAGCTGACCAGTCTCAAGGAGACCAACCGTCCTTTTCCGGACGAAACAATCCGTCCGTTTCCGGACGAAACAACCCGTCCGTCTCCGGACGAACCAACCGGCCGGTGCCTCGGGTGGGGACCTACATCCAACGGTCCGACGTGGAACAACGGAGCCGGAAAATGGCGTTTCTCGCAGCACCTCCGCCACCCCCGAGCCACCGTCGACGACCACGGGTCCTCTCGGACTCGCCAGCCTCCGCCGTCATCACCGTCGCCGCCGCCACCAAGCCTACAACGACACCGACCGACGCACGTCGCCCAGCCCGACCACCATCACGACCGACACATCAATCAGACGCCGTGTGCCGATCAACCACGCGTCCACCGGCACCCTCCACCGCCGTGCCGCCGACCATCGCGCAACGACCGGCGCCCCCTACAGCGGTGGGCCAACCGCACCCCGTGCAGGTTACCCTGGGGAACGGACGAACGGTCGACGTTCCGTTTTACGCCGCCACCATCTCACGGCGATATAAAGTGCGCACCCCGGACGGCCGCTGGATCATCCGATTCAATCGGCGTGGTCAGCCACGGATGATCCGCCGACTGCCCCACCCCCCGTAAAAAGGGAGGGTGATGTGACGACCCGTTTTGTCGTCACTAGAAGCCGCGCAAGCACGAGGCCGACCGTCCGCCCGCGCTCATATAAACGGCCCCTGTCGGGGCCACCACACATCGAACACGTGGGAATTTGCCTTTTCGCCCCACCCGACCGGACCGCCCCACTCCAAGCTAGTTGGAGGGGGCTGACCGACGGGTATATAAAGTGGCGCAGCCGAGACTTCGACACCAGTCCCGTCCTGGTCTCTTGAGCGTACTCAAGGACCACTCCTCACCTCCTAACCATCCCGGGCGACGAGCGTTCTCGTCGCGTAAGCCGAGCGTTCTCGGGCACCGGATCCTCTCCAAACATCACCCCGGCCGACGAGCGTTCTCGTCGGGCAGGCCGAGCGTCCTCGGTCACCGGATCCTCTCCGAACAACACCCCGGTCGACGAGCGTTCTCGTCGGGCAGGCCGAGCATTCTCGGTCTCCGGATCCTCTCCGAACATCACCCCGGCCGACGAGCGTTCTCGTCGGGCAGGCCGAGCGTCCTCGGTCACCGGATCCTCTCCGAACAGCACCCCGGTCGACGAGCGTTCTCGTCGGGCAGGCCGAGCGTCCTCGGTCACCGGATCCTCTCCGAACAACACCCCGGTCGACGAGCGTTCTCGTCGAGCAGGCCGAGCATTCTCGGTCTCCGGATCCTCTCCGAACATCACCCCGGTCGACGAGCGTTCTCGTCGGGTAGGCCGAGCGTCCTCGGTCACCGGATCCTCTCCGAACAGCACCCCGGTCGACGAGCGTTCTCGTCGGGCAGGCCGAGCATTCTCGGTCTCCGGATCCTCTCCGAACATCACCCCGGTCGACGAGCGTTCTCGTCGGGCAGGCCGAGCGTCCTCGGACACCGGATCCTCTCCAAATATCACCCCAGTCGACGAGCGTTCTCGTCGGGCAGGCCGAGCGTCCTCGGGCACCGGATCCACTCCAAACATCACCCCGGCCGACGAGCGTTCTCGTCGGGAAGGCCGAGTTTCCTCGGTCACCGGATCCTCCGAGAGCCACCGACATCTTGCGGAGCTCGCCCTTCTCAGGGCGCCCGAATCCAAGGCGGTTTACGGAGCTCGCCCTTTTTAGGGCGCTCGTATCCACGCCGCGTTGGGTAAATTTCGTCCGCCACGCTACTATCTTAGTTATAAGTCGTGTCCGCGTCCGTATGATTTGGTCGCGTTTCGTCCGTCGCGTTATTATTTGTATTCCTTAGTTATAAATCGTGTCCGCGTCCGTATGATTTGGTCGCGTTTCGTCCGTCGCGTTATCATTTGTAAACCTTAGTTATAAGACGTGTCCGCGTCCGTATGATTTGGTCGCGTTTCGTCCGTCGCGTTATCATTTGTAAACCTTAGTTCTAAGGCGTGTCCATGTCCGTATGACTTGGTCACGATTCGTCCGTTGCATTCCTTGTATTCCTTAGTTATAAATCGTGTCCGCGTCCGTATAAGTTGGTCGCGGTCCGCACTTCCTGCGATTCTCCTCTGTACGCGTAGACTAGATAATAAGCCAACTCTTGCAGGGCGGCTTCAATAAACTCTGTTTTTACCAGAACGATTGGCGTGGTTATTGCGAACCTGAGTCTCCCCCCTCTTCCCGAATCCTGGCACCGACGAGCCGATCCGTGGCGTCGGGAAAGGAGCCCCGTTACAACTCTGCGGAATCTTCCTTCAAAAAATTTTTTTTAGTTAACATCTTTTATACCAAAAACCAGTCGGTCTCTTAACATTTCTTCTGTTGTCACATTTCGATTGTACTTACATACATCCAGGATCTTTTTCAATTTTATAAAGTAGGCGTCAATTGATTCATCCTCCTGTTGGTTGCATGAATGAAACGTATCGGTCATACAGTAGACTTCTATCAGTTTTTATTCTTTCGCCGATTAACTGCAGAACTCTTTCGGCTGTTGTCATCTCTGTTTTTACTAGATGAAAATTAGAAAACTTTTTTTTAGTGATTATCGCCTATGATGGATAGTAGAATGTTTATCTTATGTGCGTGAAGTTAGCCCCGCACTTTACGAATTTTGTATTTTTCTGGATTGTGCTGCATTGTGCTCCGTTTGTGCTGTATTGTGCCGCAACCGGGAACTCTCTAATTCAAAGCATATTCAAGAAAAAAGTCAAAATTTTTTGCTAGCCCCGCACTTTTCAAATTTTGAATTTTTCTTAATTGTGCTGCATTGTGCTCCGTTTGTGCTGTATTGTGCCGCAAATGGCAACTCTCTAACTCAAAGCATATTCAAGAATAAAAAACAATTTTTTGCTAGCCCCGCACTTTTCGAATTTTGACTTTTTATTTATTTATATTTTGTTTATTTTGTCTAAAATCGGAAAATATGCTTTGTCCAATAAATCAATATTGTCTATAAGATTCAAACAGTTTTTTTTGTTGTTTAATGTGTAGTGTTTTTGATATTAACCTTTTGTAATAATTGCTTTCACAATCTAATATTTTAACCCATATCATGATTCATGTCATATTATTGATCGAAATATAAAACAATCAAATTTGAGCGTGGTTTCGAGACATATTATTGTCTAGAAACCACGCTGAAATTTGCTTATTTTATATTTCTTTTATGTTCATTAATCCTTGTATTGCGTTTAGTTTGTCCCACGTATGAAGCGTCGCAATCTTTGCACATTATTTTATAAATAATGTTGTTTTTTGAAATGTGCTCAGTTGGATCTTTATGCAGTTTGATAAACCTGTCTAATCTATTAAGACGATCACTCCAGTGTATATTCTGTATTTTTGAAAGATTTTTTAATGTGTTGAGAGAAATTCTTTACATATGGGAAATCTATGAACTTTTTCTGTGACGTTTGTGTCGAATTTGAATTTGTATTATAGTTGCAATTATTGGATATATCATATATTATTTTTTTGATCTTTATATTGATATGTTTAAAAATAAATTCTAATAGATACCTATTGTCCAGCAATAATTTAATACAAAAGATTGTTTTTATTATAATAAATGGGGTCCGACAAAAGTAATGCTCTATCTGTTAAACTGAAAATTGTGCCTATTTTATGATGAATTGAGTGGTTTGAGAAAAAACAGAGGTATCTTCCTGAGAAAGTGCTCTTATGATACCAGTCACTATGCACGCATTTAAGGCTCTTTGAATTTTTAAATTCTGTTCAGATGTTATGTCAGTGAGGGCAGTACAACAGTAGTCGATATACGGAAAAATCAGCGTAGTGACAAATCGGAATCTCAGCATAGCCGGGAACAGATGCTTACAAAGCTTCAGCCGATAGAGGGCCGCTCTAATCTTCTTAGTTGTATTACTCATCTGATTCTCCTAGGATAGGTTGTTGGAAATTACAATACCTAGATATTTGACAGATGAACTATACTGTCAATGTCCCGACTATTATTTTAGGAATAGAGAGCAGGCCGATAGAATTTACGTATCTCAAAGTACCCATTTTAGTAGCTTGAGTCTTTTCAGGATTCAACATTAGATTGTTCGTAGCTGACCATTCAGTAACTGCGTAAATATCATTGTTCACTCGTTGTATAACGTCTTGCAAACTATGCGGTTCCTGATGCAAGTAAATCTGCAGATCGTCAGCATAGAAATTGTACTTGGAGTACCTCAGCACGTGCCTGAAGTCAAACAGGTACAATGTAAATAGTAGCGGGCCCAAGACCGAACCTGAGGGACTCCCTGCCTGATGTAAGATGATGTCGACAATGTGCGCCGCTCGATCTTTGACAGTCTGAGTGCGATTCGTCAGATAAGAGTAAATCCAAGTCAACGTTGAATCCGAAAAATTTAGTTTTTTGAGTTTTCTCATAAGAATCAGGTGATCAACTCTGTCAAACGCCTTAAAGAAGTCAAAGAAGACTGACACAGTGATCATTCTTCGATCAATTACCCATCTCACCTCGTCTAGCATATGAACTAAACAGATTTGAGTAGAATAATGCCTGCAATAAATAAACTGACAAGGATCAAAGAGATCAGCATCCTTAAGGTATCCACAGATTTGTTCACAGACTGTTTGCTCCAAAATTTTAGATAAAGTAGACAGTATAGAAATCGGCCGATAGGGTTAAGGTATTGTAGAATTCTTGATTTTTGGAATGAGGCAGATGAGCGCCGCTTTCCATACAGTCAGGAAAACTCCATTCTGCAATGAAAAACTAAGTAGATGCTCCAGAACTGGTAGAACAGAGAACATAATGAGCTTGATATATTTCAGCGAAACGCCATTCAGACCAACCGCATTAGACGAAGCATCTAATCATATCAATTTAGCTATAACGCACGGATTAATGTAGTTCCAATATAATCTAGCATCAACGTACGTTCCCTTTAGTAGCGCTGAGAAAAAGAGCTTACTGTCCACTCCATCCAGCACCGCCGCACTGCCTGCGAAAAATTCATTCAGACGATCCACTGAGACGGAGAGGCCAATATCAGAGTCCTTAGCTTTGATCAGTCCTAGGTGACGCAAAGTAGACAACGTTGGTCTTGTCCAGATCATTGAAGAGGTCCAGATAATACTCTCTCTTCGCATTCCGTATTTTATTCTGAGTCCTGTTTTGTAGTATCTTATACTTATCATAATCCTTACTCTTTCTGCTCCTACGCCAGGGACTTCTAGCCAGATTCCTCTTCTGCATACACTGCATATACGCGTATATGGTTCGTCAACCAAGGGGCAGGAAAGTTCCTAAAATTACGTCTCCTTAGAGGCGCCTATGCATTCAACAGCTCCAAAAGTTTGGAGTTAGGACAGTCAATCTTCTCATCCATGGAGATGGCAGAAAAAAGACTGCTCCAGTTAATGTCACGAACACTCTGCTGCAATGCAGACACATCAAGAACATGCTAATTCCTGCAGACAACAGACCTGTCCCTCCGACGGTTAACCTTGATGGCATATTTAATATAGATCAGATCGTGGGCCGATAAAAGGCAACCCCCTGCTGTCCAAATTCCACAAGCTTGTCTGCATCATCTATGATGTACAAATCTAAGAGCGTGTTTAAATTTCTAAGGTAGTGCGTAGGTCCAAACGGAACAAGATACAGACAGGACAAGGTCACGAAGGTAGTAAGCTGTTGACTATCGTAGGTACATTGGAGAAGATCGCTATTGAAATCCCCCATGATGATTGAGTGCCTATAGTTTGTCTGCAAGTGCAGTAACTGTTGAAAAATTACATCAAAATGTCCTATATTGGGAGGCCTGTAGACGACGGCCAAGAGTAACTTGGCAGATTTCTTAAAGGCAATCTCTGCAATGACATACTCAGGTCTGCCGACAGGAAACCCAGAAGAGTCTGTGAAGACTGTGGCTTGCAACGTATCAGACAAGCAAAAAGCAACTCCCTCTTCCCCCTCTCTCTTTTGCCTGATCATGCTGTCAGAGATGCCATGTCTGAGCCATGTTTCAGACAGGCAAACAGCATGGAAGTCGGCCTTACTGAAACGGAATCGAAACACGACTGACGTATAGGATGCGGGCCAATCAACAGATAAACCCCCGCACACCTCGAACTGCAAACCAGACACAGCAAACGACCGCTACACTTCTCCATGACCTCAAACACCGCCTGCCTATCTCACCAATCATGACTCCCGCTCCCGACGTCCACTCACCCAGCAGATCCAGTAAAATTACCGAAACCTTCTCATCATCGTGCATGTCAAACTCATCTCGACATGCACGGAAGGCTGATTTAATAGTCAATTTCTTGTCAAGCGTCGCCTTACTTGCAATAAGCGCCCTAGCGACCTCGTTAGTATGTCGATTCACAATCGCCCTAAGCGCATTTACCCTAGAGGCATTAACCGTATCAATAGATCTCTCTGACCCACCTGATATATTTAAATTCGAAGTGTTAGATGACTGCCTCTTAGGTCCCCGCCTGTCTACGTCACTGCCGCTCGCTCCCCGCTTACTCGTGCCACTGTCGTCGTCTTTATTATTGTCATCTTTGTCATATCCATATCACCGGTTAGACACGTGATAAACAAACAGGCCGGATAGAGGAGAAAGAAGTCAGCAGCAAAAATTGACAGTTACATCCGTACAGAAATTCCGTATAAATTCCCTGTGTGGTCAGGTGTCTAATCCCGGATGTGCATACAATACAGACAGTACAGAAATGAAGTTAAGAAGCCCTTGATTAAAAAATCTAAAAAAGAAGAAACGCTCCGAAGGAAAAAATTACGGCACAAAAGCAGCAAAAGAAAGCACGAGCAACGAAGAACACGTTTGTACAGCTCAACTTACCGTTAGAGAGGGGAAGAGGGGAGGAAGGAAGAGAGATGAGAGTACTAATAGGGAGAGATTTCAATGCTAGGACAGAAAGGGAGGGAGAAAGTGCGGAAGAGGAAGAGGGAAGGGGTATTAGGAATTCAAAGGATATGCAAATAAATGGGGAAGGAAAGAGATTATGTATTCGTGGAGGAGCAGAGGTGGTCGATTTTGAATGTTAATATAAAAGGAGATGAGGTGGGTGAGTGGACATACACGGGGGGGAGGGGGGGGGTCGGTAATTGATTATGTGTTAGGAGATGAGAGGACAAGAGAGAGGGTAGAGGAACTTAAAGTAGAGACAAGGATAGACTCGGATCACTATCCAATAACAGTGGAGATAAAAGGAGAAGAAAAAGGAAGAACAAGAAAGAGGAAAAAGGAAGGGAAGAGAGGAAGAAGAGGAATCTGGTTAGAGGAAGGAAAAAAGGAATTTATGAAATGGTTCGGGGATAGGACAAAAAGGAAGGTAGGAGTGGAGTAAAAATGGGGGGGGGGAATTAAAAAGTAGGTCAGAGGGTGATAGATAAAGTGGAGGAAAAATGGAGGGAGAATGAAAGAAAGGATGGCAGGATAAGAACTGTAAGGTGGAGAAAGAGTTGATTAAGAGAGAGTTAAGAAGATGGATAAAGGTGGGGAGATCAAGGGAGGATATAGAGGGAAAAAGGAGATATAGGAGATTGTGTGAGGAGAAGAAAAGGGAAATTGAAAAATAAGAGAGGGAGGTTAAGGAAACCAAAACAGAGGGACAGGTGTGAAAAATAGTAAATAAAGAGAGAAAAAAGAAGAGGAGAGTCAATGAGGAAATAGAAATGGATGAGTGGGATAAATATTTTAGAGAGCAATTTGGGAGAGTAGAAGGGATGGCAGTAAGGGGTTTAGAAGGAAAAATGGAAGAAGATGGGAAGAAAAATATAATCAAAAGAGGAGATCAATAAGACGATAAGGAAGCTGAAAGATGGTAAGGCGATAGGAGGGGATAGGATATACCGAACGAGGTCTGGAGGTATGGAGAGTAGGTAATTGAAGAGTGGATATGAGAGATTTGTGATAAGCTTTGAAAAGAGGAGGGAATGCCAAAAAATTGGAGAGAAGGGATAATAGTTCCGATAGTGAAGAAGAGTGAAGGCGAAAGGGTAAGTGATTAAAGGGAGTGATACTGACGCAGACGGCATACAAGATTTATGTGTCAGTATTAGCAGAGAGGTTAAGGATGGATGTTGAGGAGAAGGGAATAATGCCACATAGTCAAACGAGCTTTAGAAAGGGGTTAGGAGTAGTAGAAAATATATAATTTAAATTATTTAATTAATAGGCAGGTGGCGAGGGGGGGGGGGAAGGAGTTAATTGTTTTGTTTATAAATTTGAAAACGAGGTTTGACTTAGTGAACAGGAAGGTGTTGCTAGGTTCGATGAGAGCAAAGAGGATAAGGAAAAGTTTGGTGAAGAGATGGGGAAGTGTTAAGAGAAACAATGAGTAGGGTAAGAGTGGATGGAGAAAAAGGAAGGAGATTTTGGACAATAAGGGAAGTAAGGCAGGGATATCTATTAAGTTCTGGGTTATTTACGTTAATGTTGGCGGATGTAAATGAGAAATTGAGGAAGGGGAGATGGGGGGGGGGAAGGGTAAGATAGGAAATAGAAAAATTTATACTTTGGCATATGCGAACAATTTAGTTTTATTAGCGGAGAATGAAGATGGAATAAAGGAAATGATGAAAAAATGAAGATATATGGATAAAAAAAGTTTTATATTAAATGTGAAGAAATCGAAGATAATAAGATGCAGGAACGAAGAGAGAAGGTGGAAAAAGGTAAAATAAAGTAGCACTATTGGGACAGGTATGGGGGATAGGAAAAAGGAGATTTGGGAAAAAGGTTAGGGAAAGAGATTATGGCTCTTTGATAGATTAGTATGGGTGATGGTTGGTTTTGGAATGGAGATTTGGGGCTGGAGAAATAGGAAGGAGATGGAAAGATTACAAGATAGGTATTTGAAATGGGTATTGAGAATGAGGAGATATACGCCAGGATATATAGTAAGAGAGGAACTACAGAGTGACTTATTAAGGAAGAGGGCGGGGATGAGGGCATGTAATCATGAAAAGAAATTAGAAGAAAGCAAAGAGAGGAGTTAACAAAGAAGTATTGGGAAGAGAGTAATAGAAAGATGAGGAAGGGAAGAGTATTGTGGAGATAGAAAGAAAAAAAGAAGCAATTTGTGGAGGAAAAAGGTTGGCAGATGGAGAAAAAGGGTTAGCAGATGGTGGAAGTTATAGAGTTGTAAGAAAAGAAGCAGATAAGAGAAGAAATTTATAAAAAAGGAGGGTGCAAAAGGAAGAAAAATGGGAAAGGATAATAGAATCAAGATATAATAAGTGGTATAGATTTGTGAAGGAAATAGAGATTCCATGACGTCTGAAAAAGAATTGGGGGGGAGAGGGAAGTAGATGGCAGAGTGGCAAAATTTAGATTGGAGAATGGGATGAGAGAGAGAAAGTATTGAGAAAAGAAGGAGAAAAGAAAATACAAGATTTGCAAAAGGAAGAGAAGAAATGTGGAAACATATATGGGAGGATGTATAGGGTGGGGAAAAAGAGGTACGTGGTAGGAAAGGCTAAAGAAAATATTATAAAAGAAGGGGCTGGGGAAAAAATGACTAAGGGAGTTAAAGGAGTGCAGAGGGGAAGGGAGATTGAATGAGGAGATGAGTGAAAGTGATGGAGAGAATAAGGTGAAAGAGTGAAAGTTAAGACTAAATGTTTGTAAACGGAAATGGAAGTCCCCCGAGCGTAATGCCGGGATGCCGGAGCGTTGGCCGAACTCCGACGAGTTAGCGCCCTCATTTGAGTGGAACTAAAATTGTCGATAATTACCGACAATTTTAATTTTGCCATTATCGACAGTAATATATATATGTCAAAAAGCCATTTTAGTATGTTCAACATATTGAAATCAGACAACATAATATATTTTTACTGTCGAATCATCTCGCACACGCATCTAAGCGTGTCAATGACAGTAAAACATACATATATAAATGTGTCTCTTTATGACATAGTTGAACACAATTTCAATATTGCTCTTTTATATATTTTGATGATATATGCATATTTTCATGTATTTTTTAAAGGAAATATACAATCTACCATATATATATATATATATATATATATATATATATATATATATTGCAACCGTATCGCGCGGAATTCGCAGCGAATATCAATTCGTCGCGTAAGGAAAAACGTCTCCTGCGGAATATCGGTTCCCTTCGGCGCGATCTCTCCGTCCGATCACAAAAAAAAATTATAACAAAAAAAAAATAAAAAGAAAACTAAAATCTCGATTTAGTTGGGCTCCAGGTGCGGCAGCCGCACCGTCTCTCAATTAATAAATTCGCGGGACGCTATGTCTTGATGTACTCGGACTTATTGTCCCAGCCCTCTCGCGGGCGTCAATCACGGGAGAGAGAGAGATCGCGACGGCAGCTTTCCCGCTCGGCTAGCCTCTGTACGGGTAAGGGTTCGGGTGCGTGGTGGCGAGAAATCACCCGAGGAATTTAAAGTTAATAAAACATATATTTAAATTTTGTTCATAAGACACATGAGTATATAATATACAGAAATAAGCGGCGTGCACAGGCGCACGATTGAGAGTTTGGTGAGGCAATACGACCGGTGGTTCGCCGGGCCGAGTTATGAATAATATTTAACTAAAAATAAAATCTCGACGGCAATCGGAGCCTGTGCGGATGACATGCACAAATTAATAAATTAAAATGAGATCTCAAATCAAACTCATTTATTAAATTCTAAACGTTTCGACCCACTTCGGGTCTTCTTCAGTAGCTGCAAAATACAAAGAAACAAAAATAAAAGATAATCGATATAATCAGAAAATTATAAAACTCGTATACATACAATCCGCAAATAAATTAAATATCATTCTCCTCCCTATTCAAACCGTCCGGCCGTCGGAGTGTCTCCCTAACGGTGACCATCGTCAGGAAGGAAGCAGAGCAGTGACTCCCTTACTAACACTAATCAACATAGTATAAATTAAACGTAGTTCTTTGTGATTATACATAACCGGATTCTATGTTAGACCTTTGACATGAGTGCTGATAAATTTTAGTTGTTTTTATTTTTATTTTCATATTTTATTTTTATATTTGTTTTTTGCGTATATATGTATCGACTGTGTCGAAGTAGAATACCGCACAGTCGTTAGAGTGATGTGTCACGTGTAACATCGTCTTCTCTCTGTTTTTGCTGTCGGGGTGAGTGTTCTTCCCGGTTTTTAATTTATAATTCTTGTGGATTTCTACGTTTAATTTATACTATGTTGATTAGTGTTAGTAAGGGAGTCACTGCTCTGCTTCCTTCCTGACGATGGTCACCGTTAGGGAGACACTCCGACGGCCGGACGGTTTGAATAGGGAGGAGAATGATATTTAATTTATTTGCGGATTGTATGTATACGAGTTTTATAATTTTCTGATTATATCGATTATCTTTTATTTTTGTTTCTTTGTATTTTGCAGCTACTGAAGAAGACCCGAAGTGGGTCGAAACGTTTAGAATTTAATAAATGAGTTTGATTTGAGATCTCATTTTAATTTATTAATTTGTGCATGTCATCCGCACAGGCTCCGATTGCCGTCGAGATTTTATTTTTATTGTAACACAATAATTCGAGCCGAGATTATCAATTTTTTTATAAATATTTAACTAATTCGCGGCAACGAGGTAGTGTCTCCAATAACAAAAGAAAATTGATTAATTAAATCGGCGATGCACCACCGGGTATGTTACTCCACGCCGCGGGCGCGTGATCCGCGCGGTATGCGCGACAACAAAGGAGCCGGCGTAAGGGCGCACCGCGGGCGCCGTACATAAATTCCATACACAAAATTAAACGTAATCACGCCTTTTCTTTTAAGACAACATCAATACTTTAATGAGCCCGAAAGCGTTTATGAGCTCCCCGATTTTGCGCCTCGAACAATATTCGGCAACGCATAAATCGCGGTAATTTTCGCGCGACAATGTTACGCGCGAAGACTGTCCACGCGGGAGAGAAAATATGCGGAAACGCAAGAGAGTGGATGGGTCGTAGTTTCTCCCAATAGAGTTTCGTTACGTTAATATCGCGACTCGACAATAAAACTAATCTCTCGCCATTTCATAACGGACCGGCAACCAAGTCCGGCATAATCTCTTAACGATAGGTAATTCGGGACTCATCCACCCTGCTACCTTAATTCGGCGACAGCAGGATGACCACGTCGTCTCACCAGTCCTGTAACGTCCTTATCGTCCTCTCCTCTCTCGCTCTCTCTAAGTCGCGCTTCCGTCTCGGGACCTCCACTCTCTTCGGGCGCTCGCTAGACAGTGCCGAACCGGGGCCCTCAGGAGACACGTCGGTGACCCAATTACCTAGATAGGCCACTCGCGGCGCTATCAGGTCGGCCGCGCGCGCGGCCTCGGTGATCCTTGCGGCCGCGCGCTTAATTATCCTTACCCGCGGAGTCCTGATCCGCGGGTTGCCCTTCGTAGGCGGTCGTCGCGGCAGCGCACGGCAGGGCCGCTCCTTGTTCTCCTTCGGGATTCCGGATGTCCCGGGGGCGGCAGCTCTCCTGCCGGCGCTCCGTATGCGGGGACTCGGGTGCTGGTTGCACCCGAGTGGCCATCCCCTGCTCGCTCCTGGAAGGTACAAATTTTTAGGCGGTGGCACCTACTCCGTTGTCGGATGTTCGGTGAAGAAATTTTGAATCTTGGGCTTACCGGGCGTGTCCCTGACGAAGGGGTCCCCGTCGTCCTGCTTCCTATGCCTTCCTATTTCTCCTCCCGGGTTTCTCTCTCGGCTGAGACTCGTCGCACATCCTGTCTGCCGAAATAATCCTAACTCTCAACAAAAAAAAATATACGAAACGCGTAGCAGCGGGATCGCGTCCGGTCCCGCGTTTTTCGCACGCACGCTCTCTCTCTCTCTCTCTCTCTCTCTCTCTCTCGCTGTCTCGGGAGAGCAGAGGTCCCGTGCCCTCCCCCGATCGGGCCATTCAGCCCTTGTGACGGACAATTTCAATTTGTCACGTCACAATATATATATATATATATATATACAAGGTTCAAAAGTCCGGCAACGGTTAATTATGTCCAAGAAATAGTGGTCTTATGAATAAAATATAAAAATTGCACGGTTCAACCCGGGAAAAATTTTTTATATATAATTATATTTAAATAATAATATAATTATACATAATTATATGTGAAATATGTTCATTTTATATATAATTAAATTTATTTATATATAAATTATAAAGTTTATGTATAATCTCATGTCAAGTTATATATGAAACATTATATATATTTATATATGTGAATACTTATTTATTATATATATATATATATAAATTTATATAAGTATATGTATATAAAAAGCTCTTATATCTAATTATATATAGACATATTTCATATTTAATTTTGCAATTATATGTATAATTTTATATATTTCTATATAATTTTATATTGTTATATATAAAAATTGTTTCTAGGGAAAATAAGATATTTTATGGTGACCTTGACTTTGACGTAGGGGTCAAATTTAGAGGTCATTTCAAGATCAACTTTTATTAAACAAAACCCTCTATTTTTATTACATATTCTTGTAGCTTATTTCGAGAATTTTCCAAAACACTAATAAAATTTTTTTGATGTGCTTATTGAGTTATAAAGGTTTGAAGTGAACAATTCTTTTATAAAATTGACAATGTCTTGTAAAACATTCGATTTTCGTTATACATTTATACTTTTTATGCACGGAATAATGAGACCAATCAATAGGTGCAAAGAAAACACAGTTGCAAAAGACGTATGTAATTTTCAAGAAGCAACTGCCCAGCAAACAACATTATAATTGCTATATAACACGTAATTAACGTGCATGTAACATGTAACATACACGTTAGTTGTAATTTCCCACTTATGGATTCTATTATTTATTGTAATTATATCCTAGATAGAATAGTGACTTAGCGAAAGATTATCTTTCGGGATCTTACAATATCCATGCTATCTGGGATGTAATTACAATATATAAATAACATACATATGTCATATTACAAATGTTACATCTATGAGTGAGAAATTACCGTATATGTTACATGTAACATGCACGATATATAGTATTATATACATGTAACATAGCAGTTATATTTTGTGTTTGCTGATTGCATTTTCTTTACACCAAATTGGTCTCATTATTCTGTGCATAAAAATAAAAAGTATGATAACGTAAAACTGAATATTTTACAAAGATATAATTTTATGTCAAACAATTGCTTTGAATCTTTATAATTCAAAAAGTACTTCATGAAAAAATGTTTTATTATAATGCTTTGGAAAGCTGTCGAGATAAGCTACAAGAATATCTAATAAAAAATAAAGGTTTTAAAAAAGTTGACCTATAAATAATCTCAAAATTTGACACCTAGGTAAAAGTCAACACCTTTAGTATTTTTTTCATAAGACCACTATTTTCGAAGATAATTGGCCATTGCCAGACTTTTGAATTACCATGTACATATTATATATATGTTTATGCATGGATATATGCATCTATATACATGTATATATATATGTATATATTTCTTACATATATAAATGCATACATATATACAAATACATATATACATACATATATACACATACGTGTATGGTATAAGCATACGTGTATGGTACGTATATTGATATTACCTGTAATTTTCTATAAATTACAATGTATGCAGTACGCACAATTCGCTTTTTTCCTCTTATCAATAATTGAGAAAATAGCAAATATATTCAAATAATCAGCTGTATATTTTTATATAATATAACAGAATATTATATAATATACAAAACATTTTTATGCATATATAGAATGAAATGGGCCCCTCCATCGCTCATTCCCGTGAGAACGCAACCATAATATATGTATTTTTTTCGTTTCTCCGATTTTTGCAAATGAGACATTTGTATTAGACACTTTTTTGCAACAATATTTATTAGAATTACACATTTCTAAAATAATGATAAATTTTTATTAGTTAGGAAAAGGCGACAGTTTATTTTCTGCTATAATTTTAAGAAATGTTGTCTCATACGTTTAACATCAGCAAAATATGTCTCATTACAAGGATTTCCTCCTAAAGCTATAGTTGTAGCAAATGCGGCAGCAAAGATTCCACAACATATACCATCAGGTTGTGTTTGAACGTTTTCAAATATTATATTATTTTTATTTATTTGTGGATAACGGCAATAGAAATTGTTACTTTTAGAAAATATGTATATATATATTATGTAAAAAAAAATTTATAACAATTGAACCCCATAAATATTGAATAAGAATGAAGGAGGTGTCATTAGAATATCGCAAAAAATTTATAGATGGAGAAAATCTTGCAAATTTTAAAATCATCTTTATTTTTTGAATGATCTCAAGAATACAAAATTTCACTGTGGATATCACGTTGCAGGACATCCTGCGTATATATACACATACATACATATATATATATACAGGGTAGGCCATTTTAATCTTTCCACTAAAATTTCTCAAAATCCAAAAATTTAAGACAAAAATGTTTCAGATAAAAGTTGTATGGTTTCAAGGGGGACATGAGATGGTGTCATTGATTTGACCTTGAATAGCCATTTGAAGGTTACGTGAAGGTCAACTTCAATTTCTTAAATGGAACACTATATTTTTTCTTGCATACTTTTGTAGCTGACTTCGAGATCTTTCCAAAACATTATAATCAAATGTTTTTTCATGAAGTACTTTTCGAGTTATAAAGCTTCAAAGCAGTATTTTGAAATACGATATCTTGTATGTTGTAGTTATGTGGTCAAGTTGACTCTTAGGGATCATTCCGAAGTCAAATCAACTTTTCACCCAAATTTTTGTGGTTATGCATGTTATGCATAAAAAAAAAATCGAATCATCCTACTTTTAGCGCTATCCAGGAACAACGACGTGGACGTAGTAGAATTTTGTTCCCTTTGGGGTGCTTGATTAACGTGAGTCCCCTTGCCTCTCACGATTCGGGGTGCTTGATTAACGTGAGTCCCCTTGCCTCTCACACGTTGTCAGAAACGTTCTTACAGCAAATGCTCAAAAACGTTTCCATTTTCTTGAATACATAATTGTATCCTTCGATGAAAATGTTCGACAGTTTTTAATAATACAGTTCGTGGTATGTTTCCGCAAGCTGTTGTAATTCTTTCAACCATGTCTTCTCTAGTGGTTGGTGCTCGGTCGTATGTAACATTTTTCAAATAACCCCATAAATAAAAGTCAGGGGAAGTAATGTCAGGAGATCGTGCCGGCCATGCAACATGCCCACCCCGTCCAATCCACTTGCCATTGAAGCGCCTATTTAGGTAAGCTCTGACATGTCTGGAATAGTGTGGTGCAGCTCCATCTAATTGAATCCACATTCTTAGTCTTGTATACAAATCAACTTTTTCGAGTAATATTGGAAGTTCATCTCTCAGGAGAGCTAAGAAGTTCTCTCCATTTACATTTTCCTCAAAAAAATATGGACCAATAAGATAGCCATTGATGATGCCACACCACACGTTGATGCTCCAACGATATTGGTTGTTTATTTGTCTATACCAATGGGGATTAGTATCTGACCAATAATGGGAATTGTGTCTGTTAAGTTCTCCATTATTCTTAAACGTAGCTTCATCCGAGAACATAACATAACGAAAGAAAGCTGGATCATTTCTAATCATTTGTTGTGCCCATTGACAAAACTGCATACGCATCCTCATGTCATTTTGTGTGATGGCTTGCGTTAATGTGATATGATACGGGTGATAATGTAGCTTTTTTAAGATTCTCAGAACGGTACGTCTAGGTATACCCGTCTCCCTTTCAATCTGATAGCTGCTAATATGAGGATTTATGTGAACCGTTGCCAAAAATTTGGGTGAAAAGTTGATTTGACTTCGGAATGATCCCTAAGAGTCAACTTGACCACATAACTACAACATACAAGATATCGTATTTCAAAATACTGCTTTGAAGCTTTATAACTCGAAAAGTACTTCATGAAAAAACATTTGATTATAATGTTTTGGAAAGATCTCGAAGTCAGCTACAAAAGTATGCAAGAAAAAATATAGTGTTCCATTTAAGAAATTGAAGTTGACTTTCACGTAACCTTCAAATGGCTATTCAAGGTCAAATCAATGACACCATCTCATGTCCCCCTTGAAACCATACAACTTTTATCTGAAACATTTTTGTCTTAAATTTTTGGATTTTGAGAAATTTTAGTGGAAAGATTAAAATGGCCTACCCTGTATATATATATATGTATGTATGTGTATATATACGCAGGATGTCCTGCAACGTGATATCCACAGTGAAATTTTGTATTCTTGAGATCATTCAAAAAATAAAGATGATTTTAAAATTTGCAAGATTTTCTTCATCTATAAATTTTTTGCAATATTCTAATGATACCCTCTTTATTCTTATATATATATATATATATATATATATATATATATATATGTAGCGACTTATAAATAAATTCACCAGATCTTTGAAAAAGTAATGTTTATTCATTGAAAGTATAAAGCGAAAGAACAAAAAGAATTAATATGTAACAAATAAATGAATGAATGTGTTGTTATGGAAATATATATTTTTCTTAAAAACATTATGTATATTAATGAATTAAAGTTATTACAAATGTATAAAGATGTAAAAAGTGTAAAAGTGCAGTGAAAAGTGTAAGGTGTAATAAAAGTGTAGAATGTAAATGAAAAGTGTG
The DNA here is from genome assembly GCF_048542155.1 of Nylanderia fulva. Taxonomy (NCBI): domain Eukaryota; kingdom Metazoa; phylum Arthropoda; class Insecta; order Hymenoptera; family Formicidae; genus Nylanderia; species Nylanderia fulva. The sequence goes on from NW_028189644.1 coordinate 251,141, forward strand.
GATGATGAATGCTACAGTACTCCCCCCCAAGTGACGATATTCGTTGCGAAATGGACTTTCTTCTTCTTTGGTGGGTAGGTGCGTAAAGCTTTTCCAACAGTAGAAGAAGAAGAAGGATTTGAAGTAGCAGAAACAGGAGCTGAAGTAGCAGGAACAAGAGCTGAAGTAGCAGGAACAGGAGTTGAAATAGCAGGAACAGGAGTTGAAATAGCAGGAACAGGAGCTGAAGATCTGGTAGAAAGTTCAGTAGAATCTGAAGTTCCAGGAATGAAGGCTGGCTTGAGACGTTCTGTCGAAATATTGACAACTCTTCCTGAAACATTAACTGCAAATAAATGATCAGAGATACGTTTCTCAATAGGAAAAGGGCCAGAATAAGGAGGTTGTAGTGACTTCCTAACAGTATCTTCTCTAATCCAAACATGAGTACAATCAAAAAGATTCTTGTGAACAAAAGGTGATCTTTTGCAATGATGACTTGTAGGAGATGATCTGATATTTCTCATATGAATCCTGTGTTTTTCAAGAAAGATTTCAGGATCTGCAGGAAAATCTTCTTCAATGAAAAATTCTCCAGGAATACGAAGAGTGGATCCATAAAGAAGTTCTGCAGGTGAAGCTTTTAAATCTTCTTTGAAACACGAACGTAATCCCAAAAGAACTGAAGGTAAAGATTCTACCCAGTTGGTTGTTTCGTGGCACATAATCGCTGCTTTCAAAGTCCTGTGCCATCTTTCCAGAATTCCATTTGAAGCAGGATGATAAGCAGAAGTTCTAATCCTTTGGCATCCAATTAGATTTGTTAAAGCTTTGAATAAAGCTGCTTCAAACTGAGGACCTTGATCTGTTGTAATGCTGATAGGAGAACCAAAACGTGCTACCCAATGTGAATAAAATGTTGTAGAAATAGTTTCAGCAGAAATCTCAGAAATAGGAACAGCTTCAGGCCATCTGGAAAAACGATCAATCATAGTAAGACAATAACGGTAATTTTGACAAATAGGAAGTGGTCCAACAATGTCTAAATGCACATGCTGAAAGCGTTGATCAGGAATTGCAATCTTAATTGGAGAATTCTTGGTGTGTCTTGAAATCTTCGCACGTTGACATGGAAGACAAGTTCGAGTCCATTCCTTCACATCTTTCTTCAAAGAAGGCCAAATGAATTTCAGTAGTAATTGTTTAGATGTCAATCTGCCGCTGGGGTGAGCGAGTCCATGAACAACATCAAAAATTCTCTTGCGTAAGAGTTTAGGAACATATGGACGAATTAATTCCGAAGAGCAATCACAATAAATAGGTATGGTTGATCCTGAAAGAATAAGTTTCTTCAACAGAAGTGAAGAATTTGAAGAAAGTAAAACTTGAAGTTCTTCATCTTCTTTCTGATAATTAGCAAGTTCTTCTAAAGAAACTATAATAGGCATTGAAATAGATTCAATTCTTGACAGAGCATCAGCAACTGAATTCATTTTTCCAGAAATATAGGTAATATTTGTAGAGAATTGAGCAATAAAGTCCAATTGTCTGATCTGTCTTGGTGACGCTTTATCCAATTTCTGACGGAAAGCAAAAATCAAAGGTTTATGATCAGTTCTGATAATCAGTTGTCTTCCTTCAACAAAATGCCTGAAATGTTTAATAGCCAAATAAATGCTAAGAAGTTCTCTATCATAAGTGCTATAATTTCTTTGAGCTTTGTCTAGTTTCTTTGAGAAAAATGCTATTGGTTTGATATCGTCGTCAATAGACTGTTCAAGTGATGCACCAACAGCAAAGTCAGAAGCATCACAAGTTAAAATAAGAGGAGCATGAGGAGCAGGATGAGAAAGGGTAGTAACTTGTAAAAGTTCTTCTTTACATGACTCGAAAGCTAATTCCGCTTCTTTAATCCAAGAAATAATTCTTCTATCCCTCTTGCGACTGTCCTTTAAATATTCTGTTAACAGAGCTTGATGATTTGCAGCATCCTTGAGACAGCGACGATAATAATTGATAATTCCTAAGAATCTGCGTAATTCATGAAGTGTCTTAGGTTTAGGATAATCAATAATTGATTTCACTTTTTCGGATGTAGGTTTAACTCCTTGGTTAGAAACTAAGTAACCAAGAAAAGAAATCTCGCTTTGACCGAAAAGACATTTAGCGACATTGATTGTCATTCCAGCTTGTTGAAGACGATCAAAAATAATGCGTAAGTGAGCAAAATGTTCTTTCTCATCTTTAGAAGCAATAAGAATGTCATCAAGATAACAAAAGGCAAAACTCAAATCATTAAGTAAAGAGTTCATGAGCCGTTGAAAAGTTTGGGCTGCGTTTCGTAAACCGAAAGGCATTACGACAAATTCAAAAAGCCCAAATGGAGTAGTGACAGCTGTTTTGTGAATATCTTCTTTAGCGACGGGTACTTGATAGTACGCTTTAACTAAGTCGATTTTAGAAAAGATATTCTTACCAAAAAGTGAAGAAGAAAAATCTTGAATATGAGGTAAGGGATAACGATCCGGGATAGTCACTGAATTGAGTGCACGATAATCACCACACAGTCTCCAAGAATTTTGTTCCTTTTTAGGTACCATATGTAGAGGGGCTGCCCAGGAGCTGCTTGAAGGCCTGCAAATTCCTTGCTCCATCATAGACTTGAATTCTTCCTTGGCAGATTTAAGTTTCTCAGGAGTAAGTCTTCTGGGAGTCGAAAATTTAGGAGAACCTTCCGTAACGATATGATGTTCAACACCATGTGTTTTTACCGAGGAAATTGGAGAAAAACGGGTGAGTCCTGGAAATTCGGTTAAAAATTTGTGGTACACAGAATCAGGAGATGTGGTAAAAATTGACAAATGTGCAACTTCTTGAATTTTTCCAGTATTCGTAAGACCGGTAACATTATCAATCAATTTCTTGTTTTTAATGTCAATTAGGAGATTAAAATGACAAAGGAAATCGGCGCCTAAAATAGGACGTTGAATATCCGCGACACAAAATTTCCATTTGAATTCTCTCCTTAAACCGAGGTTCAAAATTAAAGTTTTAGAACCGTAAGTATTAATTTGAGTACCATTTGCGGCAAAAAGTTTTAAATTAGTATGCCACGGCTTCAATAAAACCTTTTTAGGTAACAACGATATATCAGCGCCCGTATCGACAAGAAAATTCAAATTTGAATGTCTGTCGAAAATAATGAGGCGATTGTTAGAAACACCGTCGTAAGCAGCCTCAGTCTTAAGCGGCGTTTTTAGTTTTCCTGTGAAGCCAAGAATGTTTTGGACATAGAACAAGGTAAAGTACATCGTTTAGCCTTATCACCAAACTTCTTATGGTAAAAACAAATTGATGTATCTTTAATATCTTTATTTGATTTGTCTTTCTTACGCGATAACGATCTAAATCTTCTATTCTCTCTAGACCGGCTTTTGGAACGATCTCGACGACGAGAAACTTCTAGAGCTTCGATTCTTCGTAGCAAATCCGCGAAATCCGAAGATTTATTACTTGTATTATTGGAAATTTCCGCGACTTGCAAACCGCCGTCCCGATCAGCAATTTTATCAGCTAATTCCGCAAGTTTAACAAGAGGAACATCCTCTACTACGGCTAAAGTCGTTTGAATTCTATGTGGTAAGCATTGAAGCCAAATCATTTGCAAAACACTATCCGCTAAAGATCCTCCAGATAAATGACGAATTTCTCGAAGTAATTCCGAAGGCTTTTTATCATTAAGTTCAATTCCAGCTAATATTTGTCTCAAACGTTTTTCCTCTGAATCCGTAAAGCGATTTATTAATATTTTCTTTAAATAATTATATTTATCTGTTTTAGGTGGATTTTCAATGACTTCAGAAATGTTTACTAAGGCTTGTTCATCAAGATGACGAATGACAGAACTATATTTAATATCATCTGATCGAATTCGATAAACCGTAAACTCACTTTCAATAGAAGCAAACCAGAGTTTAGGTTGTTTATGCCAGAAAGTCGGTAGTTTTAATAAACGAAACTCATTTGAGTGAATTTGTAACATAGGATCACTCACCTGATGTCCAGTTTGAGAAGGTAAAATATTAATATTTTCTGATCCAACCTGATTTGATCCGCTCGCCAAATCCATATCAATCTGTGTATCCGAACAGGGTCTAACTGGTGATCTATCGATTGGCATTTTCCTCTTGTTCCAGGAATCCGATAAAATGATTTGAGAATTTCCGTGAAGGACTAATCCGCCTCTGATGTTTCAAAGATCCGGAGAATGAATCTCTTAAAATCAGAATATCCAGCAATTCTTCCAAGCGATGATAATATTTCGCAGACTTCAAATACGACGATCACTTGGCACTTATTCCGCATCAGCCTTTAAAATGCGTCGGCTTTAATATCACGTCGGCTTTAATATCACGTCGGGGTCACCAAAAATGTAGCGACTTATAAATAAATTCACCAGATCTTTGAAAAAGTAATGTTTATTCATTGAAAGTATAAAGCGAAAGAACAAAAAGAATTAATATGTAACAAATAAATGAATGAATGTGTTGTTATGGAAATATATATTTTTCTTAAAAACATTATGTATATTAATGAATTGAAGTTATTACAAATGTATAAAGATGTAAAAAGTGTAAAAGTCCAGTGAAAAGTGTAAGGTGTAATAAAAGTGTAGAGTGTAAATGAAAGGTGTGGATGATGAATGCTACATATATACAGGTATATACACGCACACACACACACACACAACCAAGAGGCACTAAAGAAGATCACAGACAGACGAAAATGAGAATATTGCAGCTCAACATCAACCACTGTAAGGCTGCACATGAATTGCTCATGCAGACAGTACGAGAATTGAAGCTTGACCTTGTGATTATATCAGAGCCGTATAAACACCTCATCGGCCAATCATGGGAAACTGACAGCACCACCAAGACTGTCATTTGGTCCTGTGGCAAGCTTCCTTTTCAGAGTGTAGTTAGCAATAATAGCGTCGGCTTTGTAGCAGCAACAGTAGATGGCATCCGCTTCTACAGCTGTTACGCACCACCTAGCCTCTCCATTGTTGAATTCACCGACTTCCTGGACAAACTGACCGAGGACGCGAAGCAGCACTACCCAGTGGCGATCGCCGGCGACTTCAACGCCTGGGCAGTAGACTGGGGCAGCAAGCAGACGAATACGCGAGGAAAAGCACTACTAGAAGCTTTTACTACACTAGATGTAGTCCTGATCAACAGTGGTGATACGCCAACCTATATTAAAGAAGATGCAAGCTCTATTGTAGATCTCACTTTCGTCAGCAGCAGCCTCATCAGAAGGAACTACGACTGGAAGGTGATGGATATCTACACGGCCAGCGACCACAACGCGATTCTTTGGCAACTATTACATGACCAGAATACAAGAAGTCCAATCAAAAAACTCAACACCATTGAATGGAAAATAAAGTCTTTTGACCCAAGTGCATTGGTCATAGCCCTAAATAGTGAACCGATTACGACTGGAACCGCAGAAGAAATGACCAAGGATCTGATGAAGAGAGTTGCCCAGGCCTGCAACGTAAGTATGCCTCGGAAACGTAGCATGGGCCAACGCCTGGCAGTGCACTGGTGGAATGATCACATCAGCGTTCTTCAAAAAGAGTGTCTCAAAAAAAGAAGAATATCTCAGCATGGCTACAGACGACCTGACTCTGCAGAGCTGGTTGCGGAGTATAAAAAAGCTCGTCGATCACTAAACAAAGCCATCAAGGATAGCAAAAGAAAATGCTGGGAGGAGCTCATCAACAAGGTGGACAAAGACCTGTGGGGTAGGCCATACAAGGTCGTCATGACCCATTTACAAAACCAGCCAATGCCTTCACCCATGCCTCAAAGAAGGGATTTTTCCTCAAAAGTGGAAGCAGCAACGATTAGTACTGCTTCTGAAAGGAAAGAAGCCACCGGATGAACCGTCATCTTACCGCCCACTTTGCATGCTGGACACAGCGGGTAAGATATATAAACGCATAATTCACCAGAGGATTGAAGCAGTAGTTGATCCACTCTTGGCAGACAATCAGTATGGATTTCGCAAAGGACGATCAACCCTGGACGCGATCAATCTGGTTGTAGGTACGGCCAAAGAAGCAATCGCAGGAACTAGATGGAAGGGTGGTACGAAGAAATATTGCCTGGTAGCCACGTTAGACATCAGAAACGCCTTTAACTCCGCCAATTGGGACTGCATTATGCAGGCTTTCCAAGAGAAGAACGTACCAGGATACCTTCTTAGGATTGCAGCAAGCTACTTTAAGAATAGGGTCCTGAAGTATGACACGAAGAACGGCCCGAGGGAGTATGATATTACTGGAGGAGTACCACAAGGTTCAGTTCTTGGCCCGCTCCTGTGGAATATTATGTATGACGGTCTATTAAGGCTGACACTGCCAAGAAGCGTCAAACTCGTAGCGTATGCAGACGACGTAGCCGTAGTGATCGTTGCCAAACACCTTGACGAGATTAACCACATGTTCGATATCACTTTCGAGCGAGTTAACCGTTGGATGGACACAGCGAACCTGCAACTGGCTCAACACAAGACTGAGGCAGTGCTCATCACCAGCAGGAAAACAGTAGAAGCGATTAAGTTGAAAGTCGGAGAACAAGAAATCACATCGCAACCATTTATCCGATATCTGGGAGTGATGATTGATGCCCGACTTAACTTCAAACAGCAAGTCGAACACGTCAGTTCCAAAGCGTCAATAGTGAGAGCTAGCTTAGCACGACTGATGCCGAACGTCGGAGACCCAAAGCAGAGCAGAAGACTACTACTGTCATCAGTAGTCACATCAGTGCTCACATATGGAATATCCATTTGGGCGGACGCTCTCGAGACTCAAGAATTATGGAGAAAGGCTGGACCAGTATATCGTCTGAGTGCCTTAAGAGTAGCCAGCGCTTTCCGTACAATATCTGAGGAAGCAGTGTGTGTCATTTCCGGAACTCTGCCACTTAGAGTTCTAGCTGAGAAAAGACGGGCCCTTTACCATCGAAGGTCAACCACACTGAGCGCTGAGAAGCTTAAAACAGAAGAGCGGCAACGTAGTATCGCACGATGGCAACATTAATGGGATGCTGCAGAGAAGGGAAGATGGACGCACCGTCTCATACCTCGGATTGATGTTTGGCTAAACCGGAGTTACGGCGAGGTCAACTACTATCTTACACAGATGCTGTCAGGACACGGCTGCTTTCGGGGGTACCTACATCGCTTCAAGCACGATAATTCTCCGGAGTGCCCGTCCTGCCCAAGAGTTGCTGAAAATGCGGAGCACGTTTTCTTTGTGTGTCCTCGTTTCAATCCACAGCGTGATGAATTAGAAAAGATCCTGAACAAGAGAATCCAACCAGAGTTAATAGCAGAAGCAATGTTGTCTTCAGAAGCTGCTTGGAACGCTACAAGCACTTTTGCCACAGAAGTGCTAACAGAGCTGCGTTCCACTGAAAGAAGAAGAGCAAAGGACAGTAGCTAGAAGGAAGATAGAAATAACACCTTAGCCAACAGAAAAGAGAGCGGTAGCTAATTCCTCCCCCTGCGAAGTAATGCCTAACGGCGGTTTCCGTGGGGATCAGAGGCTGGAAGAAAGGGGCGGTTTTAGTGAGTATGGGCGCTAGCGTCGAGTCTCACATATCCAGGCGAAACATATATGCCTGGAATACGTAAATGTATTTCCGCGTCTTTTAATAAAAAAAAACACCAACACACACATAAACATATATATATATATATATATATATATATATATATATACAGGGTATCCCAAAAAGATCGGAACACTGAAAAATCTCGAAAAATATACGTTTTACAGAAAAAAGTTTTAGACAAAAGTTATAAAAAATCTATTCATTGATCTGATCAGTTTGACCTTGGACAGTGTTACCAAGGTCAGAATAAGGTTACCTTAAATTTCTTAGATGGAATCTTATATTTTTTATTACATATTCTTGTAGCTTATCTCGAGGGCTTTCCAAAACACTATAATAAAATTATTTTTCATAAAGTGCTCTTTGAGTTATAAAGATTAGAAGCTAACAATTTTTTGACATAAAATATATTTTTATAAAATATTCCATTTTCGATAATCATACCTACTTTTTTGCACAGTATAATAAAAAATCAATTTATTAAAAAAAACAGATAATTGAATATGTAATATTCAATATGCAGCAGCATACTTTTTTTTATAAGCACAACTATGTGTTTTTTTACACCAATTCATTGGTCTCATTATTCCGTGCAAAAAAGATATGATTACCGAAAATGGAATATTTTACAAAAATATTTTACATTTTATGTCAAAAAATTGTTAGCCTTTATAAATCAAAGAGTACTCCATAAAAAATAATTTTATTAGTGTTTTGGAAAACTCTCCAGATAAGCTACAAGAATATGTAATAAAAATTATAGGATTCTATCTAAGAAATTCAAGATGACCTTATTCTGACCTTGGTAACGCCGTCCAAGGTCAAACTGATAAGATCAATAAATAAATTTTTTATAACTTTTGTCTGAAACTTTTTTCTGTAAAACGTATACTTTTCGAGATTTTTTAGTGTTCCGATCCTTTTTGGGACACTCTGTATATATATATATATATATATATATATACATATATATAATATATACACATACCTATTGATTTATTTAGCAATCTGTCTATCTATCGAACTATCTATCATCTATCGATCAACCTATCTATCTATCTATCTATCGATCTATCTGTCTCTTCTCTCTTTTCTACATTGCATTCTTTTATATATGCACACGTATATAATAATTTTTTAAAAATATTGTACATTACAAAAGTAAAAATAATTAAATTTATAATCTAAAAATATATAAAAATTTTTTATGAATATAATGATTACAAAGTTTTAGTAGATAATTTTTTGTAATAAATAAATGATTTATATGATTTATTCTTATCTAACTACTGCTTTGTTTTGATAATAATAGCATTATTATGTATTCAATCTCTAAAATACTTTTATATAAATCATTTATTACAAAAAATTATTTACTTTATAATCAATTATAATTATTATAGATAGGCCTGTTTATACACATACACACACTTACACACAATATATATATATATATGTGAAGTAATTAATGAGTAATAAAAAATAATTGAGAAGTTTGTTTTATAGTACCCGTCAAATAGAACGAGAACTGGAAATCCCTAAACCTACGGCACATAGATTGTTACGATCAGTCAATTACCATTCGTATCATATTACTCTGGTACAGGAATTAAGTGAGGCCGACTACGTACTCAGAGTATAATTTTGTAGATGGGCTCTTGAGATGTTAGATCAGAATCCAGATTTTTTTAGTAATATTTGTTTCAGTGATGAAGCAACATTCATCAGCAATGGTAGTCTCAATAGGCATAATTGCCACTATTGGTCACCAGAAAATCCACATTGGTATCGTGAGGTGCTTAATCAACATCGTTGGAGTTTGTATGTATGAGTAGGCAGTTGCAATGGCCAAGTCATTGGACCTCATTTTGTTGAACGTCCAATTAATAGTCCAATGTATTTAGACTTTCTCGAAAATGATTTGCCAGCATACCTAGAGAATGTTCCCCTTGCAGTTAGATTAAATTTATGATATCAACAAGATGGTGCTCCTGCTCATTATGCTCGTATTGTACGGATGTTTTTGAATCAAAGGTTCCCAAATCGATGGATAGGGCGGGGTGGACCAGTTCTGTGGCCTCCGAGATCACCGGATTTGAACCCCCTTGATTTCTTTTTATGGGGATACGTTAAAGATGCAGTGTATAGTGAAGCTCCAACGACAAGATTGAATATGATGGAAAGAATAAAAAGAGCTTGTGAAGCTATAGCTCCTTTAATGCTAGAAAATGTACAACGTAACTTTCGCTGTCGATTACTGTTATCCTTAGAAAATAATGGTGCACACTTTGAGCATCTCCTTTATGCAGAGAGAGCTGATAACAATGCAATCTTGCCTTAACTGGTTGGGTCACCACTCGACCTTGCCTTAACTGGTTGGGTCACCACACGACCTTGCCTTTACTGGCTGGGTCACTACTTGACCTTGCCTTAACTGGTTGGGTCACCACTCGACCTTGCCTTCACTGGCTGGGTTACCACACGTTCAAGCACCCCGAATTGTGAGAGGCGAGGGGACTAACGTTAATCAAGCACCCCGAAGGGAACAAAAACTGCTACGTCCACGTCGTTATTTCTGGGTTACGCTAAAAGCAATTTCTTGAGAAGTAATTAATGAGTAATAAAAAATAATGAGAAGTTTGTTTTAAGACTAATTTCGAGTATTAACAATGAAAACGTGGTATTTTTATTGTTAATGTATTGAAGAATCGTAAGCATGGGTTCTCAGTAAGATAAATCAAAGAAATTGAATTTTGTCGATTACAGCGCCATCTATCATGAATCGAGAAAAATGTTTCAGACAAATTGTATGTGTTTTTAGCCAAAGATTCCGAATATGCAATAAAAAATAGGGGTTCCCATTTAAGATTTCATACCTGCCCCTCCTCACCGCCCAGGGGGAGGGGTAGTGGGGGGGCTGATGTTAACGTCATTGTACGTCCTCCTCGAAATGACAAAATTTTGATTCTAAACATTTTTTCGTAGTGTGCTTATTTTTCGAGTTATTTGGCTGCCTAAGTTAAAATGGGTCACCCTGTATATATATTTTATATATATATGTATATATATATATATATTTATATATATATATATATATATTGTTATGTCCGTGTTACGTCCGTTTGACGATACGTCCCTGTATTTTGCGATCGTCAGGATCTTTTATCAGGGTCTTCTATCGTCGCTAAGAAGTTGTTTATATTAATCGTCGCGTGTTGTTCTGGTCTGTCTGTCGTGCGGTGAGGACGTATCCTCCGACAGCTGATCGGCCGACATATTGCATTAGGATTAATGCACGTTATATTATATTGTATCGCTACGGTATATTGGCTTGTTATATTAAAGTTCATTGCTTTACTACGCGAGTGTATTCATTTCCGGCGTGTGAGAGTTTGAGTGCGCGCGACATTTCTGAGAGATAACCCGAAGAGTGCGCGCGGACGTAACAATATATATATACACATATATATAATATTAGCATATTATATCTACATACTTTAATTTTTAGAAAGCATATTTTCTCTCTCTCAAATCACTCGCATACAATTATGAACGAGCAATTTGAGAGAAAGAGAGAGAGAGAGAGAGAGAGAGAGAGAGTGTCAGAAGCACGGTCGTATACACACCGTGGTCAGAAGACAAGACAGCATGAGAGAGACGAAGATAATATGACTGTCTGTCCTTGTCTAACTGCACGATTGCAGCTCCATCTATCGCGACATCGCGCAACTAATTTTCTGCTCTGTATTATTCCCAAATGTCATTTTGCACATACACATGTGAATGAAATATTTCTGCACCAAGATCTTTTTTATTAGACTTCTAAACTTATTTCTGCAAGCTCACTAATATTCCTTTATGCAATCTTTTGTAGGAACCTGTCTTATTTTGTACGTATAAATTGTGAAACTTTTATACAAGCAAATATTGTTATGACGTAACGCGAGAAGCCAGAAAAAAACTCGTATTTAAAAATTTTTTGTCTTTTTATCACAAATTCAGACAGGTTCCTACTTTATTATTGTATTAACTGTAATCGTGGAAAAGCATTTGTTATTCTATTAACGCAATAAAAACTTCTTGGTGCAGGCAAAATATAATCGGTTCGGCCGGTAAAAGTAGACCTCCAGCATCCCCTTAAGCTGGAAAGCTTAAGATAAGGTGGTAAGGAAGTGTTTTATTTGTATTATTTATGTGTGAGAGAATGTAAAGTCTGTGCAATATTTGTATCCCTAAGGGGAATCAATAAATCTATACTACTATTATATTAAATTTATCTGCCATCTCATCTATATTATACGTATATTATCTCATTTCCACATTTAATTTATTTGTATTCTTTATTTATTTCTCTACCTTTCAACATCTCTTTCAGCACTCCCCACATTTGTTTAAAATCTTTTTTGTTCCTATATAATTTTACTTCTAAATACACTTTTTTAGCTTTCCTAATTATATCAACTGCTTTATTTCTTTGCTGTTTGAAAAAAATCAGAGTGTACCACTTGGGTAGATTTATTTGTAAGTAAGTAAATTTGAACTAATTTATATCGAGTTTTGATCATGATTTTATCTATATGATGTCAAATAAACATTTCTTTGACTTCGTGTTTTATTTTGTATATTTGTATATTAATATTTTATAAAAAGTTCGTAGAAGAAATGTTTAACAATTTCTCAGAAATGTATTTCGTCGTATTGTGAAATGAATGGTCTGCGACCATTCCATCATCGTGGTTGATATTATTTAAAGCATTTAAATGGCCACCGAAAGAGAAAAATGCTAACGTTGAGTCTAAAAAGAACTCATTACCTATGTAACGGTGCTCCTTTCCCGACGCCGCGGATCGACTTGCCGGTTCCAGGATTCGGGAGAAGAAGAGATTCAGACTCGCTTATTCCTTGACAAGGTTGTTTATTTAATAAAAGTAAAAGGTGTATCGTCCACAAGGGACTTACAAGTCACCCAGTGGGTAGTATCAGACTGAGACTATATAATGCAACAATAAATTATATATTGTTCCGGAAGGACATACAGACTACTCGGTGTACAATGTAACGGAGACTTAACGGCTAGTGCGGTGCCGTGGATACGAAGACATCCGGAGTGGACTTTCAGGTTACCCGGTATATACAGCGTAACGAAGACTGGATACAATACAATGGAGCCTCCTCACCAACTGGAAGCTGTTTTTCACATGACTGTCAGCTGCCGGAATTGACATATATATAATCTTATGGAGGAATGTTGCCAGCCGATGTAGTGGGGTGTTTGTTGAAGAGACGATAATTCGTAAAGGACATCCCGGCTTGTGAATTTTTGGGAGCTCATAAATAGTTGCACATCTTGTTTTCGTGCCTAATTCGTGCGCCGGACGCGTTCGGGTTTCCGTTATTACGGACCACGGACTTGACAGCCATGAATTTGATTGGGATAATGTTGAAATCTTGGATGAGGAGCTTTTCTTGAAGAAGAGACTTGTTTCAGAAATGTTGTTTCAAAATCGTCAGGAAGACACTGAGTGCCTACATCAGGCATATATATGCATTGTTACAAATATGCCTCAAATTCATTGAAATTCTGACCTTGGTTACGGTTATTACAAATTCTCTTAAAGAGTCATAAATCAAGGTTATAAACTTGTTGTTAGTGAGGCTTTTATATAATTAGGTTTAATCCTTTCCTAAAGGGCAAGGAACCGTTGTTCAACGATCTATAAATAGTCGCACATCTTGTTTTCGTGCCTCATTCGTGCGCCGGACGCGTCCGGGTTAGGTAGCGTGCGGGTATGTGTGTTATGTCTATGTGGGTAGTGGGTCTCCCATTGGAAAGGCTTACTGGCTACAGTCAGTATGGGTTACCTTTGAAGGTATTATTACTACCTCATTATTCTGTGATATTTGTCCGGCTGGTGACAGTTTGGGAGGCTCACTATACGTAATGCGTTTGAGAGTTTGTAAGTGATGAGACAGTTTCTTTGTCATAATTTGTACTTTTATGTTCCTATTATACTAAAGATGGTTCAAAGAAAGGACCGAAACGTTTATACTGAATAAGCTTGTTTATAGTACAAGTTATTGTGTTATTTTTTGCGCTCCCCTACACCTTGCGCTTGGCTCTATAAGCCGTGTTTAGATTTGTTTTGTTTTAATTGACACAATTCCATTCTCTAATTCCATTTATTTTTCTTTCTACTATAAACAATTGTATATATTATACAATTGTATAATACATTTTCAATATTTTTATATTACATGTGTATTTTTTTAAATAGAAAATATAGATAAAAAAATAAATAGAATACCAACCTACCGTGAAAATGACACCTCTACTAAAATTAAAGTAAAAGAATTATGTCATGACATATAAATATACTAAAAACATTCAACATATTCATTTACAAATATATTAAAAATATTCATATTGAAATAAAATAGGAATAATATAGTGAGGGCACTATAGTGAGTCAAAACAAACCCCCACTCCTCGGTCATTGGTGCCGACCTCCTGTTGTGCTAGACGGTTTTTTATGGTGTGACAGACAATGGCCCCTGATGTGAGGGTCAGTGATCCCTGTTGCAGGTGTCAAAACTCAGTCCGGACACGAGGCCTTAACGTCTGAGGGGGTGTGACTAGACAGAATTTTTTCATCGGAAATTAGTCTATTTTTATAGGGACATTAGTCTTCGGCGTCTGATAGGCTCTACCTATACTTGCCAGCACTCTGATTGGGTGATTTTTATTTTGGAAGGGTAGAGGGAAAGTAGGTGGATTTTGAAAAAAAGCCGACAAAATGGCGAGTCATGGTATATAATATTGGTGCGCATATTTTTGTTTCGTCCCGCGTTACAATTTCATGAAACACAGTACGACAAATGGCGTTGAAACGCAGATTTATTGTTATCTTATTTTCTTCTTCGTTATCTTCGTTTTCTCGTGTTTTTTTTGTCGCTAATATCAATTTTTTGATGCTATTAAAATTAACACGCCGTAAGTTCTTGTAATTGAGAGTTATACCTTTAACTTTGCAAGTTTCGTGTATAACTTCGTCGGGTGTTCGCACAATGTAGGCGTAAAATTTCGGACCGCCGGTCACGAATTCCTCGATGTAACTATCGTGCTCGTAGCTCTCGAGTTCATCGGTCATGTCGCCTAGAAAATTACCGGTACAAGGTTCATATTCATCCGGTTCACCGGTACTCACGTAAATGCAAAAATCGGTATCATAATATAATACACGACGGTCTAAGCGCTCTAGATAATTAAATAATTTTAGCCGCGCTTGTGCAGTCGTGTATGCGGCTATCATAACATTTGTTATCGGTGAGGGTACGACGGCCTCGTGTCTCAATCGCCACGAAACATACATTGCCTCGTCGTTTATTGGCAATATATCGGTTATCTCGTGCTCGGGACTTGTTAATAATAACATAAAACGCCGATGTGACTTAACAATTTCGGTATTTGACAAATTGGATCGTTGGCCGAATGGACCCCGCAACGGTCCTTATGGGTTTTGGGTCTCAGTTAAATTTAACAATAATATAGGATAATGTAGTTCATAAAGTGCTGATAAAAAGTGTCCATGGGCACCAAGCCCAAAAATGGACAGTTTCCGAGATATAAGACATTAAAGGGTGGAAAAATGAGTTTCAGGTTTCAGCTAATGGCAGTTTGCAACAGGAATATATCATGATAAGCCATACTTTTTTAATATTAAACCCACATGCAGATATGAAAGAGAGAGTTTTGTGTGTGTCCAAGGCACAGATAAAGACTCCACGGTTCGTCACTTCCGTAGTATTTATAGCGACTCCAAACCCTCTTTGCCTTGGTTGTGTCCGTGTGCGTGCGTGCGTGCGTGTGTGTGTGCGCGCGCGTATGTGTCAAGTTCTTCGCATAAAACGCATATACATGCCCTGTCAATGCTTTTATTTTAGATTCTTTATGGATCCACATTTTGAGGTGGATGACGGTTTCCTGCATCACAAACGCTTTCAAGCAGCATTTCGAAGGATATCGAATATTCTCTTCATGACGCGCATACCCTAGATACCATAACACACTGGTTATATGTGCACAGGTACCTAGAGTTCGAGCTCCAGACTTACACGTGCAGAAGTGTCCTTGAATAGAAATGCGTTCTTCACATATTTCATTTCTGGTTGATATGATATCCAAAGTTGATGCTTGGTAGCATTTCGAAATCTAGAAAAAATCCTTACTCTTATAAAGCCCAGTTCAGGCACTCTATCTACATCTTTTAACATTTCTAGATGAAATTCTTCATCATCCCTTCGCAGTTTGTCTTGGACGTATGAGTCAAGTCAATGATCAAACCATGCGTAATATAATGTTAATTTCAGTAAATGTTATCGTTATTACTTCATGTAATTTTATTTATATCTTTAGTAATTCATGCTAGTACCACGCGTTAACAGATACGCATTATCTTTCAGCTTTAAAGGATGTTATATATCTCTTTATAACATTTATTTCTTTATGTTAACAGTAATATAACGTAATAATTCGCAATATCACATATTTTAAATCCCTTATAAAGTACAACTGTAAGCACGTTATAAGTGTAATTCACAAGTCGGTTTAGTAGTATTATATCATACTCTTCATACACTACAAAATTCACATTAAGTAAATAAATAATTCTTGCTTGTTATACATGTTACATATATGCCATCTAATACAATAACAATATATTACGCATGGTTTGATCATTGACTTGACTATGTGAACACGCATACTGTGCATAAGTATAATTCAACCAGCAATCAAGTAAATGTGTTAGTGAAAGCATGGCATTCAGAAACGTTCTTCGTTGTTATGTATGTGACAGGCGGTTTGCCCCACGATTAATGACTCAAATAGATGGTGACGAGAATGCTGCGAATCTTGAAGTAGCTATTCAGAGAAGAGATTCCTTCAACAGACCTCCTCTCGAAGTAACACATCTGACAAGAATATGCACAAACTGCAACCAATCGATTCTTCATGAAATTGTAGCATTAGAGGAAGATCCTGATTGTCTTAGGCTAATGTCTTGACACAAACTAGGAATAGTACGTGCTTATTTTGCAATAACATCAATGATATACATCGATTATCAGTAGAGTGCAAAGCCGATGTTTTTATTAAGCAAGGTATTTTTATTTCTGATAATGTAAGGTCATGTCGGCGACATATGGACATTGAAGGATATATATTGCAACCTTTGCTTCTCGATTTGCAATTTGTCAATAGGCCATACGTTATCAAAAGACCCCAACTTCAATTATTCTTACAAGGGCTTCGCAAAGTCGCTAACAATATGAAGAGAATCGACAATGAAAATAGTCTGTCAGATGAAGAATTTGAATGTTTTTGTCCTATGTCAAAAGAACAATTTCGAAAGCTGTTCACTTTTTGCGAAAATATGCGACGTAATGATGGGTATAGAAATAATATTAGTAAAAAGGATTTGTTGATGTTTCTATGTAAAATGTGTCAAGGTCTCTCCAATAGTTTTTTAGCTGCCATTTTTCAATACCCTAGTAGGCAAGCAGTGAGTATTTCTATTACTAAGATCAGGAAGTTTTTCCTTAAATTTTCTTCTAAGTTTCCTTAAATGCGGAACAACTACTAGACTTTTCACAACTCACTTTAGAGTACTTAAAAGAACTTACCATTGGAATATATCAAATAAAGCTTGCGCCATCATACATCCAAGACAAACTGCGAAGGGATGATAAAGAATTTCATCTAGAAATGTTAAAAGATGTAGATAGAGTGCCTGAACTGGGCTTTATAAGAGTAAGGATTTTTTCTAGATTTCGAAATGCTACCAAGCATTAACTTTGGATATCATATCAACCAGATGATAAAATATGTGAAGAACGCATTTCTATTCAAGGACACTTCTGCACGTGTAAGTCTGGAGCTCGAACTCTAGGTACCTGTGCACACATAACCAGTGTGTTATGATATCTAGAGTATGCGCGTCACAAAGAGAATATTCGATATCCTTACAAGGGCGATATCCGAACATGCTGCTTGAAAGCGTTTGTGATACAGAAAACCGTCATCCACCTCAAAATGTGGATCCATAAAGAATCTAAAATGAAAGTATTGATAAGGCATGTGTATGCGTTTTATGCGAAGAACTTGACACATACGCGCGCGCACGCGCGCGCACACACACACGCACCATAGTGGGAGCCTGAAACCTATACGTGACGCGTCCCCAGATGGCGGATAGGGGAAGCTCGCTGATCGTGGAGGGACGAGGCGCATCTGCGTCTCGTGTACCTGTGTGGTGCTTCTCCAACACGTTCGGAGGGTTTGAAGGAAATAAAATACTTCTCGCGGACCAAACAGCATAGGGGAAGAACCCCCGAAGATAAACTAAACATGAAGAGTACAACCAATAAAATGTACTTACGGTGCAAGGGAGGGATACCCTAGTACCGGCGTCTGTTGGGAGTGAGCAAGCGGGCTCCCTGGCGTCGTCACCAAACAACGCAGTGCTGCAGGATTTGGTCACTCGGATCCTGTAGCGTCTAATACTACAAATGACCAAAAAGCTGAAAGAAAATTCAGCAAAATGAAGAAAGAAATCGAGGCCCTTGTGGAATTCATCCAGGAGAAAAAGAACCTACATAAGGAATTGAAGAACATGGCAAAGAGCGCACTGAAAACTCTTAAGGAATACAGTAGTGAGCGACATATTCCTACACCGTGTATGAGAAGCAATGCTGGCAAGGATGGGATGATACAAACATCTCCCATCTTTAAGACAGGTGTCAATAGTGTGAATACACCTGGAAAACGTGGTTGCTCGCCCTCACCGCCGGTGCCCTTGGCAAAGGTGGCTAAAAAAAAGAGGATACAAATCAAGAGAGAAGACCGCGGTTATTAAATTACCAATGGAGGCCGCAAAGAAGATTATAGGAGAAAAAGGCAGGATCCGAATTGGCTTAGTTAACTGTCCCATCAGGTAGGTAAGCAGGCCCCTTAAGTGCTACAAATGTTGGCACATAGGTCATATCGCTAAACAGTGTAAGAGCGATTAGACCGATCTAAGCTATGCTTAAAATGTGGCGGTAGTGGGCACAAAGTGGCTCAATGCACAAAAGATGTGCGTTGTATCTTGTGCATTGAAGCAGGAAATGAAGCAAACTGCGGACACATGGCAGGTAGTCCTAGGATGCGCAGTTTATCAACAAGAACTCCAGCGGATAAATAAAAAGCGAAGATGAGGATAATTCAGCACAACTTAAATCATTGTGAAGCGACACAGGATCTGCTTATGCAGACGGTAAGAGAGACAACGCCCGACATCGTGATCATCTCAGAGCCGTACAAGATGCTCGAGACTGACTTATGGGCGGCTGATTCCACCGGAAAAGCTGTCATTTGGGCTTGCGGAAACTTGCTCTTTCAAGACACCATTGATAGCACACAGAAAGGATTTGTGAGAGCGAAAGTAGGTAACATCCATTTGTACAGCTGTTATGCTCCACCAAGTCTAACCATTGAGAAATTCACGCACTTCCTGGAATTATTAGTCAAGGATGCTAAGAAACATCATCCCGTTGCCATTGCGGAAGATTTCAATGCGTGGGCAACTGAATGGGGTAATATACGTACCAACTCAAGAGGTCAAGTACTACTGGAAGCAATGTCCAGCCTGGAGATTGTGTTACTAAACACCGGAGAAGAACCAACTTATGAGAAAAAGGAGAGGAGCTCAATAGTGGACTTAACTCTCATTAGCAGCTGCCTGATACGAAATCATTGTGGAAGGTTTCAGAAGAGTACAACCACAGTGATCACCGACTAATTCAATGGGTGGTCTCAACAAAACAAGAAAGAAGAAAATCGGTATCAAGAAAGGCAAACTCGATAGAGTGGGAAACTAGCATGTTTGTCCTAGAGTTATTCCAAGTGGCATTGAATAGCAGTCCTATAGCTTCTGATAATGTGATACCAGAGGCGGAGACGGTTATGAAGCGAGTACAAAATTCCTGTGACGCAACAATGCCTCGTAAATGCTCCTTTAATAGGACCCCACCCATGTATTGGTGGAATGAGGACATTGCTGCCAAACGCAAGGAATGCATTCGATCAAGAAGAGCGGAGAAACGTGGCAGGAAGAAGAAGAACCACGAAGAGTTGAAGGAGCAGTTCAAAAAAGCAAGACAAGAGCTGGCTAAAGCCATAAAAGCCAGTAAAAGGCAATGTTGGGAGAAACTACTTCAGGAAGTTGATAAAGATCCCTGGGGTAGACCATATAAGGTAGTCATGTCGCGGCTTAAAGGCAAGGCAATGCCCACACCGACATGCCCAAAACTACTGCAGAAGATAGTCACGGAGCTCTTTCCACAGAGGCCAAATTTTGAGTATCGGGTGGAAGTGCTTGAGGACAAGATGATCCCGCCGGTGACGATAGAAGAATTGAAGAAAGCATGTTCCAAAATAGGAAATTCAAAAGCGCCAGGGTTAGATGGAATCCCTAATATTGCGCTGAAGGCGGCCATTAAGATGGCTCCTGAAATGTTCCGGAGCATGTACAATAAATGTTTGGAAAAAGGAGTCTTCTCCACTAAGTGGAAACAGCAGAAATTGGTTCTTCTCCCTAAGGGGAAAAAACCACCGGACCAACCATCGTCATACCGTCCTCTTGGCATGCTTGACACGGCAGGGAAAATTTTGGAACGCATTATTCATGGTAGAATCGAAGAGGTGGCGGAGAAGTACTTATCGGATAATCAACATGGTTTCCGCAAGGGTCGCTCCACGTTTGACGCTATCGACCTGGTAGTAAAAACTGCAAGAAAAGCAATTGCTGGTGAAAGATGGAAAAGTGGAGAGAAGGAATATTGTTTGGTAGTAACGCTGGACATAAAAAACGCTTTTAATTCCGCTAAGTGGGACTACATTATGGAAGCACTAAAGAAGATAAACGTCCCAGGACACCTTCAGAAAATGATAAGCAGCTATTTTGTAGATCGGATTTTGAAGTATGACACGGAAGACGGACCAAAGGAGTATCAAGTGACTGAGGAGGTACCACAAGGATCAGTTCTTGGGAACATAAGACGAAAGCGGTACTAATCACTAGCAGGAAGGAGGTGGAGATGATAAAGCTTCGAGTAGGAGAATACGACATTACATCCCAGCCGAACATACCTAGGGGTGTTGATTGACTCCCGGCTTAATTTTAAAGCACACATGGAGTATGTAAGTGCAAAGGCAGCCGGAGTAAGGTCAGCTCTATCGCGACTCATGCCCAACGTAGGAGGTCCGAAGCAGAACAGAAGAGCATTACTAGCATCGGTCATTACATCAATTATGACGTATGGCATTGCCATCTGGGCCGATGCATTAACAGCGGAGGAAACTCGAAGGAAAGTTGCATCAATAACCAGATTGAACACCCTTAGGGTAGCAAGTGCATTTCGCACAGTATCGAAGAAAGCTGCAGAAATCATCAGGTATTCTTCCTATAGAAGTTTTGGCAGAAGAGCAAAAACTCATATATCAACACGGAGGAAACTTGGACGCAGATACAGAAGATTTAAAGATAGAAGAGAGACATAGAAGCATACAGCGCTGGCAAAAGCTATGGGATGCCTCTACTAAAGGAAGATGGACTCACCAATTAATCCCGCAAGTGGATAAGTGGATCAAACGTAGACACGGTAGTGTAAATTACTACCTGACCCAGATGCTGTCAGGACACGAATGTTTTCGGGTATATTTTTTCAAATTTAAATATGAAGATTCCCCAAAATGCCCATCCTGCACTGAAGTAGACGAAGATGTTAAGCATGTCTTCTTCGAGTGCCCCAGGTTCGAAGTGCAACGACATAAACTAGAGGCAATTCTTGAGCAGGAAATTAAGCCAGAAACTTTAGTCCAGGCAATGCTCAAATCCGAAGAAGCATGGAAGACTATAGTATTATTCACAACAAAAGTACTTAAAGAACTACGTTGCGAAGAACGAAGAAGGACCAAGCAGAAGCTGACGACGCAAACGACGGACTTCGTAGAAGATACGGATATGTAGGCAGAGCTATTAGCTAATGCCTCCCCCCGCGAAGCAATGCCTGACGGCGGTCCTGCAGGGAAGTAAATAAGGCCGGATGTAGGAGGGGTTATTTTTTAATGGGTATTGGTTTTGGCATTCAAGAGCCACACAAGATATGGTCAATGACAACACGACCAGACGAGTTGACTTCATCTAACTCGGCGAGTCCCACACAGCGTACGTAAAAGTATTTTTTTTCCTCTCATTGAAAAAAAAAACACGCACGCACGCACGCACATACACACACAACCAAGGCAAAGAAGGTTTGGAGTCGCTATAAATACTACGGGAGTGACGAACCGTGGGGGTCTTTATCTGTGCCTTGGGAACACACACACACACAAAACTCTCTCTTTCATATCTGCATGTGGGTTTAATATCAAAAAAGTATGGCTTATCATAATATATTCCTGTTGCAAACTGCCATTAGCTGAAACCTGAAACTCATTTTTCCACCCTTTAATGCCTTATATCTCGGAAACAGTCCATTTTTGGGTTTGGTACCCATGGACATTTTTTATCAGCATGTTATAAACTACATTATCCTACATTATTGTTAAATTTGACTGGGACCCAAAACCCATAAGGATCGTTGCGGGATTCTTTCCCCAAAACAAATTTAAGCAAAGCTTAGCAACCGAGCGTAAACCGGAATTTTGCGAGATGTTACGCTTATCAAGAACAATACTTTCGGTTTTCTCGTACTCCCGCAGGTATTACTCTTTAGCATTATCGTCCGCGCATTTAGTCGGCCATTCGCTTGCCTCCTGTTTAAGTTGTAAAAATGAATTTATATATTCGGCGAACAATCCACCCTGCCGTGTTTTGCGATTATATTGACTAATTTTATATCGCCAAATTTTATTTACTTTAGTCACAACCTTTTTGGACGGCCTTGCGTAATTCGCAGCTCACCCACGTACCCTCGAATTCGCGTTCGCTAGGCTCGTGCGTACACTACGTTTGCGAAAATGTTTCACAGCAACTACGACACAGTGCAAATAATAATTTTCCGTGCGCGCGATACGGGAGTACCGGATGAAATAAATCGCGCGGAGGAAGTATCGTACAGCGTACGAGACCTTCGACGGTGTCAAAATTATAATTCGGAGCCGTACCGATTAAAGTTGAACATTCATCGCCGATATAAATGTCGGGATGACCGATAGGGAAAGCACCCGTCTTCAATGCATATGGGTATAACGAACATACGTCTACGTAGCGTATTTTCTTCGCGTATTTTCTGTGATTTTACAGAGTCGCGATATTTCCCGTACGTCCACCAAAAAATGCGTCGCAAGGATCGAGCGGTGCTGTTTTCACCATCGGATGACTCTCGAGAAATTCGCGCATCTCACGATTATCCCGCATTTCTCGATCAAAGCTACACTCCCACTTTTCAGTCAGCGTGTACCCATACTGCCGAAGTCGCCACGAGATTGCGAGAGTTCGCTCGTATCGCGAGTCAATCGTATCTCTACGTTCCTCAGCCGACGAAAGCGATCTATTGCGATTTATCGGAAAGCACGACGTACATCCGTGCCAAAAGTAACCGTGGAATTGCAACACGTGACGCGACGTTACTCCCGTTTCTGATGTTTCTTCATAATAACCATCGACGAGTGTGCCATCGATCGTACGGTATTCGCGCGCACGTCCTGCGTGGTTTATAAGATGACCGAGCTCGCGCTCCTTCCATACCAACCACTGTAGAGCTTTGCGCAAATGTATGTTCGCTTTTCTGTATCCGCCCGCTGGAATGACGCCTATCGTATTCGGCTGTAAAAAGTTTTTCCGAAAAATTGTCATACACGTTGAAGCAATAGTTGTACATTCCTCGAACGGACATACATTTCCGCGAGCTATAAAAATTTTTCTAAACACCATGCACGCTCGTCGAAGTATATCAACATCGGTACGGCAATATTGTACTATCTCGCGTTGAAAATCAAACACGGTGTGTTTTAATCGCATGTCCGTATGCCACGCGAGAAAGCATTCGCGCTTTTTCGATTTCATGGTTTTGGGAGAGTAATAATGCGCGTCGGGTAATGGCCCGAAATACATTTGATTTTCGATAGTATTGAATAAATGCGGAAAAATGCCTTTACCCGATGTATCCTTCAGCCCGAAAGCTTTTCGGCAAATCGGATAATCGCAATTGGCATGTAATTCACGCTATCGATAAACTTTGTATGTCCAACTGTTAATACGACGATTTTTGTTCCGTTCAAAATCACTTTCGGCACGAGATTGACACGATTTTCTACGATATATTTCAAAATAAATTGAGCGTCGAACGCTTTCGCATTGTGGGCTATGCAAATTATCTGTTTGAAATATTTCGTCCTTCGCGTAGCAAAATCGACAAAATATTTCACCGGATCATTACGAAATACAAACTCTCGCATCCCGCACCAGCGACAACGCACAAAGATATCATTGTTTTGCGCGCACGCTTCGCAAATTTGATGCGCGACGCAAAGTGTCGAGATGTGTCTTTTTACGGACGTCATACCTTTGAGCGTCTCGTCCTGCCGTGTTTCAAAATCATAATACGAATGCTACGCGTCCTTTTCTATCTGTCAATGCCAATTTGCTTGTTTTTTTGTTATCAATTATGCTTTCTTTCTCCTCGACGGATACACCTACCGTCGCTTCTACCTCTGGAGGATATGTCGACGACAACGGCTCGGTAGATGAATTAACGTCGTTGCGAAGAGGTCTCATATAACACAAATGATTTCGAGGTTGCTCCGAATGGCATAATCTGCAGTAAGAAACGCCGCATTCGTGCTTCGCTTTCGCTTTAACTATACATCCACATTCATTGCAAAATCGTATGACGCTACAAACACTCGCGAGCGATTTACCGTCATAAGATTTTTCCCTACAATGACGCTCAAAACACGAAGCACCGAAAAACGTCCGATTGCATGTATCACATTTTACTATTCACGCGTCGTCGGAGTGTTCGCACGGCGGCGCGGTAAAACATCGCGGACATTTATTCGAGCACCGGTGACCGCCACCTCTATTGTTCCGGAAGCGTACATTACACGTTACACAAAAATTACGAGAACCCGCAGCGGCTTTTAAATTTAATATAGGGTTAAAATGACGCGAATTCTCATAATACATAATATTTAGTCGATGAGAGGATTCACGCCCAAGAGAAGCGAGTATCGCTGTTCCGTCATAGTACGGTTTCGTACCGTGACCGAAAGTAATAAAATTATATACAACGATAGCGACATTGTCCGCGGCAAGATATCGCTGGAAACGCTCAATTTCATGAATCTCGCAACCCTCTTCGAGAATTATTACTCCGGCTTTTCTAGTTAATTCCAACGCCTATTCGCGTTGTAACTTCGATTGCGGATGTCTTACTCTATTTCATTTCTCGTGCAATTCCCCCGTACGTATATTACCGCGTTCGCAATAAGTTTGCGCTACTACGAGGAAGCGCGGAAAACACAAGTTGTCGAAATTATGTATTTCGACTATTGAGCGTTTCGCGATATTTTTATGCGTTAATGCAACGCGGCCGCAATCTGAAGAAACAGCGATGTTGAAAATGCGTATGTTAAACTGCTCCGCGATATCAAGTCCTCTCGCGCTCTGTGCTACCGCGGTCACGAGGCCCCAAATATCCTCGTGAGTCAAATCGCGCACCGAACGAAAAGATAATCCCGCGGAACCGTGCGATAAATTCAGCGAATCAAATGATAAACCTACGTAATTTCCTGGTTCACTTGAATTTATTGCATACGCGTTAATTTCGCGAAACGCATTTTCCAAAGACCAATAAATATCCCCGCCTTCAGGTAACTGTCGTATCGCGAATCTCGCTTTTCTCTCGACTATCCCAAATCTTCTAAACTGCCGCGCGTTTTCTCTAATTAAATTTATATAATTAAAACGATCATCGACCTGTCGATGTTGATGATGTTGCTGTTGTTGCTGTTGTCAATGCTCTTCCCCCCCCCTCCCACCTTCTCTTCACTCTCCTCCGTCTCCAGGGAAATATCGTTGCGATTTTCTGTAGTGTTGCTCCCTCCACCGTCTCCGCCTCTTTGTACTAAAAAAAAAAAGAAAATTGTAAAATTGAATATAAATTATATAAATTATATAAAGTACTGTTATATTGCTTTTATTTTTATGCTCAAATTTAATCTTTTACACAACTATTGACATTATTATTTGGCGAGATAACTCACTTTTTGACAATATCCGGTCTCGAGTAACGCTTCCGTACTCTCGAAGCTAATATTCCGGAGAATAATTAATTTGTAAGCGACGAATTGCTAAAAATTTAAATTTATTTATTAAATTCAAACATAAAAATTTTGGAAAAAGTAAAATAATTTGTAATAAATTTGATAAAAGGCTGTTAAGAGCAGTAAATATAAAAATTCAAATTATGTTAGACAGAAAGTCATATATAAAAATAATATTTCTTAATATAATGTTTACTAATAAATTACAATAAAAGGTGACAAAAAAGAATTAAACATAAGTACTTTTTAAATACAAATATAAAGCAAACGTTTCGGTCAATATTTTGACCATTATCAACGCTGATTAAATTCTGAATTTAACAAATAATAAACGATGTCATAACGGTAATATATAAATCAAGTATAGTAAAAAACGTCATAAAATATGTAACGCATTAAAATACAATAATGATTAACAATTATTATCGTAAGGGAAAAAGAGAACATGATGTAAAAATGCAGAAAAGCGATATTCCTTCAACATAGTAATAATGTGATGGTTAAAAATCTTAAATTGTGTTTCTACTCCGGTTATTAGACCCGATAGACACATAATGATTTGAATCCTATAATATTATTAGATATTTATTGATTTATTTAAGCTTAATAGGTTGTACGAAAATTAAGAAGTTTGTAGACTTACATATGATTAGATTGCACCGTAAAAGCAATAGTGTAGGAGGAACATCGATTCTTGAGGTCCGCACACTTATAATGTCACAGACAAAATGATCGAAAGGTGAAAAATAAGCGGAGTTAACTTATTATATTTGTGTATCTATTTTCAGAGTTTCGGTAGTTTGTCAATACTGTCTATATATGTGTCAGGTAAACATTCTGTGTCCGTTTGCAAGTTGAAACTATTTGTTTGTCTTTTAATGTAAATCATCTCGGAGATTGATCTTTTTCCGAGGATACTTTCTTTATCAAGAATTTTTACTTCATTCCATTTAAATTTGTGGTTGAAATCGAGCCTATGGTTAGTTATAACAGATTTATTTATTGTATTTTTATTAATGTCAAGTTTATGTTCCAAAATCCTAGTACTTAATTTACGTCCCGTTTGGCCCACATATGATGCATTACAGTCAGCACATTCAATTCTATAAACAATATTGGTATTGGAAAAAATTGAAACTTTATCTTTATGCACTTTAATGTGTTTGTTTAACTTATTTAAACTGAAGTAAGAGAGTTTTGTATTAAGATTCTTTGTGATATTTTTAAATTGTTCAGATATGGTTGGTAGATATGGAATGGTCTTCCTGCTCCTCAAGCGCCTCCTCTTCTTCCTGCTCCTCAAGCGCTTCCTCTTCTTCCTTCTCCGGTTCCTCTTCCCGCTCTATTAATATTATTATAACATTAGAAATTTTGTTATAAAAATAATACATATATATTTTACAAGTTTTATATTACTTTGTATATTCAAAGTCGGTTGTTTTGTAAATCTATATTTTTTAAATATCACCTTATCTGGTGTAAATATTAAGCTATCCGCTGGGCTTACGACGATGATAGAATCGTATATAGAATCGTCGTCGTTGGCATCGTCGTTAGCTTCGGGAATAACGATGTTAGCATCATCGTCGTCGTCGTCGTCTGAAATAATATATTTATACA
The DNA here is from genome assembly GCF_048542155.1 of Nylanderia fulva. Classification (NCBI taxonomy): domain Eukaryota; kingdom Metazoa; phylum Arthropoda; class Insecta; order Hymenoptera; family Formicidae; genus Nylanderia; species Nylanderia fulva. The sequence goes on from NW_028189644.1 coordinate 278,801, forward strand.
TTAAGTTTCTTACTATATTTTTTATATTTCTTTTTAAAATATTTTATTATTTCTCTAAAATGTTAACTTACCCGCTATATCGACAACAATTGGAACCGGATTTTCCGCCGGCAGTATTCAGGCTCTCTCCCTTAAATATTTAATTTTTAACAGTAACTGTTATATATATATATATATTTTTTTTTTACAAATAATTATATATTTTACGCGCATATAAACTTACGTGAGGGTCTTGCCTCGGACTCTTCTGCCGCTCGCCTCTTTTGAGAGGGACGAATTATTGCAAGATTTACTGGAGAGTTCGCTACGGATTATTAATAACGATTTAAGCTTATAATTCAATCACCGGCACGTTAAAAGTATATAAAGTAATTACCTCTTATTTCCATTCTTCGTTGGTTCGCCAGCAGATAGGCGGCATATCCGCCAACATCCTCTTCTTTGTGCCGCAAATCTTTGCGAAACGATATAACTTCGGCGGCAATGTTCAATAATTCCTTATCACCTCCGAAATGCCCCAATCTGTACAGAACTCCGAGTAAGGAGTTTGAGATTGAATACGCGAATTTCTCGAAAATATAATAGTTATTATCCCGATCTTCTGTCAGGCGAGGCAGATACGTCTTCGGCTTTATCTCCCGCCATAAATTTGCTGCCAAATTTATGCACGTCGATATCAGCATTTTCCGAGCCGACATTTTCACTTGCACTTAACTCGCAACACGTGACAATAACACAAACGCGTACGTTCGAGGAACTGACAAGTATCTCGGACAATGTCGAACTTAAAATGCACATTTTTTTCTGTACTGCGGGAAATTTATACTTTACTCCCCGTCGAAAAATTCGACATTTTCCTCCGTTTAGATTTTGAAAGAGCGGGAGAATCGAAAAAAAATTTCAATTTTCTCGCTAGCAATTTCTTCGTTTTTCACGAAGGAGGGGGCGAGGAGTATTCTTAATCTAGTTTTCTCACCTATCGGATGATACTTTTCTTAAATTCTGAGTGTTTCTTAAAACTAAAATATTTCTTAATTTGTTACCTACCTTCGGAATGTGCTTTTTTCTTTACAAATAGGCGTGACAGAAAAAATTTTTGGTTATTTCATTGGCGAGCGTCGATTTCCTTTCTGGCAAATATTTCAGATGGTGTTATTAAGTTTTACAACTATTTTCTCAGTGCAGTTCGGAAAATCGTAAAATATAATTTATTTTTTATTTTACGAGATACAATAAATTACAAAAAATCAAAAGGATTGATTTTTTATCCCGTCATATATATTGGTGCATGTATTAAATCTCAGACCTTTTTTTGACGAAGTTTATTGATACTCCAATCTTTATCCTATTCAGGCGTTCTCGAACTCGTAAATCCCTTGCTATATTTTAAAAGGATAAAAAATATTTTCAAATCAAATCTTCCGAGCGTTTTCTTTTTGTTTAATACATGTTTGTTTAAACATAAGAATTCGATTTGACATGAAAAATTGATTTTTTGTTTATTCACTTACATACACAGATTTTTCTTTCGTTCTTTTCTCGCGTTACATGATCTCGTTTCTAGAAATTTCTAAATATTTCTAGAAATTTTTTATTTAACGCGTACAGGTCTGAACATGAAAAATCATAATTTTTCACGTAAAATACGTCTTCCCCACTTTTATTTTTTAAATTTTTGCGAGAGAGGGAGAACGGTAATATAAGCGAGTCGACAAGTCGTTCTTCCTCATTCATTCGAGTTCGAGTTTACAGAAATACAAGTTCAAGATACGAAGAAAGAATTTCTCGTAGTTTTGCCATTTTACCGGGTTGTCCTGACTATTCGTGAAATTTTACAAGTGAAAACAATGGTTACGCGCAAGGAAGTATTCGGCTTTGCGAAAAATCTGATCGCAATCGCGATATTCGCAAAATAACTAACAACGACGGCATCGATAACGCCAGAAGTCACGAACAACGTTACTTATTGTTATCGACGACGTACAGACTTAATTCTTCTCACACTGAGAAGATACATGTTGGATTGCAGTCAAAGAACAATGGCGGCTTCATGCCGATTGTTAAATTAACGGGCAATTACGCCGAAAGAATTTGTTTCGACCTCAACACGTGGCATCAGTTTCAAATCAATATGAAACATATGAATCTATATTTGAATGAGAATTTAAAGATTAAACCAGATCCTATTATTATCGAGAATATTTCGATCATCTTCACTACTGCTTACGGAGCGAGGGCTGTACTGGTGGCATACAAGAAAAACAAGGATCATGCAACGGAAGATAAAGCGGAAGAAGAAGAAGAATCTCAACCGCCGTTGAAAAAACAAGACTTACGCAGTTGCAATAGTGATGCAGAAAACTACTTTTCTCGGCTTGGAACATATTAGAAAATGCGTGGATGCACATTTGATGCAACTAGTTTCCATACTGTCGATACTGTTGATGCAACTGCGAGATATTTAATTAATGAAATATAATTAAAACTTCCCTTGTCTTACATTGATCGTGAAATTATAAAACTTACTATCAGAGGCAATTATCAGGAAATTAAACGTAATGTACAAACGCAAATAAATAACTTAACATTTTTAGATGTTTACTTTAACATTGTATTTGTAAAATTACTTACGCTTCGATTTAATGAAATTCTTCGTATTATTTTGCTAAAACGCAAATCTTAATTTTTTATTAAAAAAATATTACTAATAAATGAAATTGTTTTTATCTTAAGGGGATGCCGGAGTGTTGGCCAAACTCTATGGCATCTCTCTAGTAACTTTATACCGCGCACATGTGCACTAGCCAAAGATGGTTCCTATCTAGATATTAAGTAAGCTAAGTTCTTCCTCACCGAACACACTCTCTTTTGTCTGCCTTTAATACTGTGATACTGTCTGTTACCAAAGAAGAAATAAAGTATTTTTTATACATATAAAAAATATACTCATCACATACTTATCGATCCGAGACGCCTCAGCAGTGGTTTCCAAATAGTTATTATATATCTACCTGCATCCAAGACGCATGAGCAGAAATCTCTTTCCCGCTAAATATATATATATATACACGTGCACGAGCGCTACAACTCCGACGGGTTAGCGCCTTCATTTGAGTGGAACTAAAATTGTCGATAATTACCGAGAATTTTAATTCCGCTATTATCGATAATAATCCATATATGTCAAAAAGCCATTTTAGTGTGTTCAACATATTGAAATCAGACAACATAATATATTTTTACTGTTGAATCATCTCGCACACGCATCTAAGCGTGTCAATGACAATAAAACATACATATACAGTGGCGGATTTTGGTTTCTGCCGCCCCTAGGCTGAATCAAATTTGCCGCCCCTTAATGACAGTAGAGCAAGGGGAAATTTTTTTATTAATTAAATAAGAAATTGATAATAAAATAGGAAACGGGTATCTTATATATAAGATTCTCTGAATAATAATAAATAACACACTCCATTAATTTTAAAAAATCTTTTTTGGAATATAAAATAATCAGCTTAAATCTTAAACTTAACTTAAACTAATCTTTGGAAATCAGGAACTACATTAACAAAACAATTTTCTTGTTTAAAAAAAGAATATCAAAGTTTAAAAAAAATGTCGCCTCGCTTTTATTTTGGCAAACGAATAAATAACGTCATCAAAAGATATTCTTGACATTATTTCCGACTCAATTGACAGAATTGCCGATGCGTTTAATCTATCTTATGACATTGTAGATCGCATATAATTTTTTATTCGTCGTAAGCACGAAAATGAACGTTCACCCGTACAGTTTGAGGATGCTTTAGTTCTAAATATTCTTGCTGCAATATTCACATTCGGATACACATCGTATAAGTCATTTTTATACATCCATGTGCATATATCTTGCACTGACACGGATATATTTTCGGGCAAGAGTAATTGTTCACGCAAATGTATTATAAGAATTCTTCAACAATACTGACTTCAATATCATCTGGAAAGCTTTCACAGACGCGGATAGCATATTTTCTTATTTCTGCTGAACTCAACTCTCTTAATTTGATGAGCACAATGAATCTATCATATATAATTTCATACCCAGAACACCGTTTTTCTAATTCAATTCGTAAACTATCTAAAATTACGAGGAATGTTTCAATTCAAAAACGATCTCTGCTGCTGAACGTTTCATCAGCATCGCCATCTCGTGATTCGTCAAGTTGCAATTTTCTTTTCTTTATTCGGAATTTACATCTTTCATATTTCTGCTCATTTGACAATAATTTCGCTTTGTTCTCAAATTCATCAAAGTCGTTTCTAATCCTTTGGACGAAATTAATAAGAGACTTATACAATTCTAAAACAATGGAGATATCAATATCTATACTTTGTAGTTTCTTGCTTGATGCGTTTAATCTTGAAAGTAAAGTACTCCAAAATACAGCCATAAACGCGGTTTCCAATCGTTCTAAACGAATTCGCAATCCCTTTGCTTCACTTCTGCTTATATTTTTTTCTACTGCGTTATTTTCAATGAAGGATAAAGCTTCAATAATCTCCAACCAAGATTCATTCAAACTTCGGCAAGCGTCATCTCTAGCAGACCATCGTGTTGTTGACAGTCGCTTTAGTGTTAGTTTGGCTTTTATATATGATTGTAATATTTCCCACCGGTATGTGGATGCCGAGAAAAATTTAAAAAGTTCCTGGAGGACACCGAAAAAATTTGTTGCTTCAGTACAACAACTTGCGGCACAGTTTCCTACGAGATTTAAAGAGTGGGCAGCACATGGTACATACTCAGTTAAAGGATTTAGTTCTTTGATTTTCATCTGAAGTCCCGAATAAACACCAGACATATTAGCAGCATTATCATAAGATTGGCCTCTACAATTAGATATGTCAATTTCCAAATCAATAAGTATTTTACTGACGGTTTCTGCTAATTCCTGTGATTTATGTCCTGTATTTGGAAGAAACGTAATAAAACGTTCTACTGGTGAACCACATTCTTGAACATATCTTATAATAAAAGACAACTGATCGATATGTGATATATCGGGGGTAGAGTCTACTATCACAGAATAATATTTCGCTTTTTTAATTTCCGCAAGAATAGTCTTTTGTGTTTTCTTGGCCATTAGCTGAACTAATTCTTCATAAATCGTTGCAGATAAATAATTAGTGTGCCTACTACCTGGATTACCATACCTTTTAATATGTTCGGCCAAAAAAGGGTCAAATTGTGAGATCAATTCCAGTGCCATAAGAAAGTTTCCATTTTTGAGTGATCCAAACTTTTCTTCGTGACCTCTCAGTGGAAGTGCACGAGAAGAAAGTGACCTCACAACAGCTACTACTCTTTGTAACACTTTTCTCCAATAAGATATTTCTTCATCTAATTGCTTTATTAACGTTTTATCAACTTGTGCTATTTTGTTTCCTTTTATTTTTAATGTTTATGAAGTTAGCACCGCCATTTTGGAAAACAAAAAAAATCAAAGTTGTGTTAGATTGTGTTAGGCTTGTGCTATGTTGTGCCGCAAACCGCACTTCGATATCTCAAAAAAAGAAGCGAAAATTGAAAAAAATCGTTTTTAAGGCCCAACACCGCCATTTTGTCAGAATGAAAAAAAACACAATTGTGCTAGATTGTGCTAGACTTGTGCTAGTTTGTGCCGCAAACCAAAGTTCGATAACGCAATTAATTTATTAGAAAATGGCAATTTAAAAAATAGTCGCAGCACCGCCATTTTGAAAAACAAAAAAAATCAAAGTTGTGCTAGATTGTGCTAGGCTTGTGCTATGTTGTGCCGCAAACCGCATTTCGATATCTCAAAAAAAAAGAAGCGAAAATTAAAAAAAATTGTTTTTAAGATCCAACACCGATTCTATGTCCATAATTCGGCTTTTCAATTACCCGACGAAGACAGTATTGCATATCTGAGTTGTGCTAGCCTAGCACAAGTCAGCACAACTGTCTATTTCCTCAGCACAGCGATATTAAGGACACTTTACTCTTGAGTGCGACTCTTTGCGCTCGCATTCTATGTCCATAATTCGGCTTTTCGATTATCCGACGAAGATAATATGGCATATCTGAGTTGTGCTAGTCTAGCATAAGTCAGCACAATTGTCCATTTTCTCAGCACAGCGATATTAAGGGCACTTTACTCTTGAGCGCGACTCTTTGCGCCCGCATTCTATGCCCATAATTCGGCTTTTCGATTATCCGAAGAAGACAGTATTGCATATCTGAGTTGTGCTAACCTTTTTTTTTTTACGTCAGGAATGTGTTCAACACATACCCTCCACTTCGGGGGAGGCTTCGGGTTATGCGGGGATGGGAGAGGGCAGAAGGCCCAACTCCCGACCCGCTAAACCTGACGGTGGTTCTCCTGGCGCTACTCGGAGGCCCCGGGAATCGCTTTCGCATGCAGCCGGGGCCTCCGAAACGCCGTGACGCACCCCTTTCAGGTGCGTCCCCTCCGTTTGACGGGTTAAACCCGTCAGGCAGAGAGGAGTGGGGACCACCACCACTCCTCTCTCCTCCTTGGAGAGCCGCGTGCAATGAGTTCAAGGGCCCCCGCCCTTGATACTCTACGACTCTCCCGTCTCAGGTGTTGACGCTCCTTCCGCCCCCAAAGGGGGTTAGGATTCGGCGCCAACACCCGAGACTTCTCCCGGGAGACTCCCTCCATAAAGGAAGCCTCCCTCAGCGGGAGGGAGGGGACGCTTGATCCCGCCCTAGGGGCGTCCCCTCCGTTCCGCTTCTCCTGTTACATTTCTCCCCCGGGGATCAGGCGAGTTGTGCTAGCCTAGCACAAGTCAGCACAACTGTCCATTTCCTCAGCACAGCGATATTAAGGACACTTTACTCTTGAGCGCGACTCTTTGCGCCCGCATTCTATGTCCATAATTCGGCTTTTCGATTATCCGACGAAGATAATATGGCATATCTGACAAGGGACATGTCACAACTGTCCGGAACCGATTTGATTCTCCTTGAAATATGTTGTTAAATACACAAATCTAAAAGACACGTATTTTTTTATACGTGCGCAATTTGAGTTTTAAGGGGTGAAACACCCCTTTAAAGAATAACGGTATTTTTCTTTAGGATCAAATATCTGCTAAACTATAAGAGATATAAAGAAAAAACGTACAACAAATTTTAATGGCTTGAAGAGTACTTTAAAGTTATATGAACAAAAATTTTTTTTTTTTTTTTTTTTTTAAAAAAACCCTCACCACCTAATTTTTTTTTTCAAAATTAAAAATTTTGTTTACCTAATTTAAAGCTTATTTTTTTCCAAATTCAACCATGTGTGATAAAGTTATGTTACGAAATATCATTTTCGAAAATTAATTATAAACGCTCCCGTATATACGCTCATCCGTGCTATGTGCGTAAGTAATTACCGTCGAACAATAAAATATATAAAAAATGTTTTTGTATAATTCTTATTTATGTTTTCTATGTATTTATAACTGTGTATTGTGTATATTTAGATTTTTTTAAAAATGTATTTGCATTTTATATTATTCACTCATTATACACATTACAATAATGATATTCGACAAAAAAATGTTTCAAACATAATGACTTCTTGCACCAAGAACATCTTACTACAGCTATATTATTGCAACCTTCGATATCACATTTTGTTAAAGTTTCGTCTAAACTAAAGTGTACTGGATTTTCGAATTCGTCTGGTCTTTCATTCGTATAACCACTTTTAAACCACGAATATTTAAATAAGTTTTGATATCGTGGGGATGACAATTGATTATGTATCAAAGATTGCAATTTTATTATATTATTTCGTTCATGTAAGTTTATATTACTTTCCAACAGTAAAACCGTATCTGAAAATCTTTTAGCAAAATTTTTCCAAATTCTGAATCCATAAACATCTAATGGTTGTATTTTCCCTGTAGTTCCTTTCGGTATTATCATAGTAGTAATATGTGTTCCAGGAGGTGTTAAATCCGAAATCATATTGGGGCAATGTCCAGTCCATGAATCGATAAGAAGAACGCTATTAGGACCAATGTTTGCGAAATAAGCTTCTTCTAACCACATTTTAAAATGATCTGTACAAAATATAAATGTTAATTTAATAGTTTTTTTATGACTCTTATTAAATTGTTAAATAAAATAAGGTTGTTAAAAAAAGTAATTATAAAAGGAAAATACCTGATGTCATTTTACCAGATTTCGATGCTTTTACAATAACATTTTCTGCTTTAAATAAATTTTCTTGTACTCTTGGTCCAAATTTACCATTAGCTTTTTTTAATACAATAAATAAAGGGGACAACAAATTGCCATTACAGGATATTATTGGTTGTATCGTATATGAATGGGTTGTTGATGATATGGATTGCACGACACGTTCTACTTTCTTTTCTCCCTGGTTAGACAATGATCTTCCAGAGTGAAGTTCCAATTGGAAACCACTTTGATCTGAATTGTAAATATTTTCAGATCCAAACTGTTCAATAAGAGGTTTTACTGTTTCCAGAAAATCATCAGCTGATTTTTGCAAATCAGCAGAATCTTCTAATGTTCTTCTAGTGACAAACTTCGTAACTTTTCTTGAAACAATTCGGTGAGACTTCTTAAATCTTGCTATCCAACTGTGAGATGCTTTAAATATAGGATTTAAATTTCCTATTTCTTCTTGAGCTTGTAAAGCCCATCTTTTTAAATCAATATCATGAACCATGAATCCTGATTCGACAGCTGCAGTAAATTTATCATGTGTAAATTTGGAGATGTAAGATAATTTTTCTGTACGACTTCCACCTGATTGTATTTGTTCTTCCCATCGCCTTAACTGACGTTCAGATGAAACTCTTCTAAATTTATTTTGTACTACTCTTAGAGGACGATTCCTTTTTCTGTCATTACTGTTTTCATCAGTGTCCCGAAATCGCCAATACTCAACAGCTCGTCTTTTATAAGAACTATCAAAATTTGTATCATCATTTGAACAATGAGGATGAGAATTTAAACTATCTTCATGCCATGCTTCTTCGTCATCTTCAATTATTTCAAAACTATGTAATTTATAAGGTTCTTCATAATCGAGATATATTTCTTCCGTTACTTCCACCCCATTATAATGAAAAACGCTATCCAGTAATATTTTTTTAATGTTTTCCTTTAATTCCACTTCTGCTTCAGTTACTGGCGTTTCTGTTAAATATATTGAATTTATTGACACCAATAAAAGTCTAACAACGTTAAGCGGATTGATAATCATATTCAAAGATGTTATATTTTGCTTTCTATTGCAATAAAAGAACAGTTTACACAGATATTATTACAACGAAAAGACTACACCGACTGTGAGAATTATGCTGCTACATGAACAATTTATATTAACTTATCAGAAATACGTCATCACATAATCTTATTTTATTATTTATTTTAACGTATTAAAGATTTTATTGTAAAAATTATAACTTATCTGGAACACGTACACATAATCTTATCTTATGATTCATTTAACGTAAGATATAAAATTTGTTTATGCCAAATATTGCGACATTGGTATTCGCAAGATTCAATTAAAAAATAATTTTATTATAAAATATAATTGTTTTTAATTTTTATAGAAGAAATTAAATATTAAAGAAATAATAAGAAAGCAGGGGGTATATTTAAAAAATTCTTATTAATTATATTTAAAAATTTTTTTTTAAATCTAAATATACACAATACGCAGTTATAAATACATAGAAAACATAAATAAGAATTATACAAAAACATTTTTTATATATTTTATTGTTCGACGGTAATTACTTACGCACATAGCACGGATGAGCGTATATACGGGAGCGTTTATAATTAATTTTCGAAAATGATATTTCGTAACATAACTTTATTACACATGGTTGAATTTGGAAAAAAATAAGCTTTAAATTAGGTAAAACAAAATTTTTAATTTTGAAAAAAAAAATTAGGTGGTGAGGGTTTTTAAAAAAAAAAAAAAAAAAAAAAAATTTTTGTTCATATAACTTTAAAGTACTCTTCAAGCCATTAAAATTTGTTGTACGTTTTTTCTTTATATCTCTTATAGTTTAGCAGATATTTGATCCTAAAGAAAAATACCGTTATTCTTTAAAGGGGTGTTTCACCCCTTAAAACTCAAATTGCGCACGTATAAAAAAATACGTGTCTTTTAGATTTGTGTATTTAACAACATATTTCAAGGAGAATCAAATCGGTTCCGGACAGTTGTGACATGTCCCTTGTGAGTTGTGCTAGCCTAGCACAGGTCAACACAACTGTTGATTTATATGCAATACCGTCTTCGTCGGATAATTAAAAAACCAGCATAACTGTTGATTTCCTTAGATTGATGATGTTAAGAGTACTAAACAACAATTTATATGAGTCTCGCCTTGGCTATTGAAGAGATTATAAAATTTCTTTATCAAGCTCCAAACAAATCTGTCATTGCGGAAACTAATGCCCGCACGATCGACGTTAAGATCGATCCTTATCAAGATTTTCGATTGATAAGGAGAATTAAGGAGAATTGCGAGTTAAAAACCCCAGGTTAAACCAATGCTCGGTTACTCGATATATGCAACTTCCGAGAATATACTTACTTAAGATTATAAGGATAGATTATACGGCAGTAATTGAACAGAGGGACTAGCACTTTCATCACCACTCGTTTCAGTCGATAAGCGTTTTTCTTCTCTCGCGTGCCAGTGACTATCCTCTTCAGATTGTCGTTGTTGCTCCAACAACCGTTGTTCCAGTAACTTTTGTTCATTGTCAACACCACTGTTAAAACTGTCGATCGGATTGGCGCTACGCAATTGCGACTGCTCCGTCGTATTCTGTGGTTGTCGGGAGGGTTTTGGTGACGGCACATCATCTGCACCCCAGGACATGGCTTGTACTCTTCTGTTCTCTCGTCTTATTGTCTCCTGCTGCTGATGTTTCTCTTTTATCAAGATCTCATGAAGTTTCTCTAATTTCTTTAAAAGTTGGTCTCTTGCTAGATTCGTAACTTTAACATAAAGACATCAAGAAGTATAATCGTGACAGGCAGTGATTGGGAAGCACGAGTCGTTCTCCATTCTCCAGTTTACATAGCACTTCATTACTCTTCAAACCTTGGAATGGTTTGACGCCTAACATTAAAATCTCCCACATACATACACCGAACAATCCAAACGTCGGACAAAGTTGTAAATCTTCGAAAGTTTATGTTTTCTGGTGTCATCCACTTGATTAGGTAGTTTACACTTGCTTGCGGTATAATAACTCTGATCTTCCACTCATCTACTGAGGTCGAAATCTGCCAACGTAGATTATTGAGCAGAAAAACGGTGCTGAGTTGAGAAAAAAATCTCTCTAGGAAATCATTTTTTTCGTTAGAGCCAGTGCGGAAAAGTAAGACTTAAGGAAAAAGAGACCGCCAATATCACGAAAGTAAATTTCGAATTATAAAAGATAGATGTAAAACCTAATATATCGAGACTGTGGCAATTACTGGAGCCACCTAACGGTGCTCATGTCGTGGACGGAAATGGCAAAATCCTTCCACCGAGTTCGGCAGTTTTTAAAGATCTTTCTAAGACATTGATAGCCGAATACCCAACTATGACCCCAAAAAATATTTACACAATAATTCTAAGTCGTAGGTACAATGTTTACGACCGATTAGTGGCGGCTCTTGATATCGTCAATGCTGACATATCCACGAAATCGAAAACGCTCGACTCAACAGGCAATGATAGCATTAGTGGTGTCATTGTGTTTACCATTGATATCACTGAATTATGGCCAAAAATTCAACCTAAATCGATATCATATGAATTCCAGGATGGAAGAAAACGCGATTTATATTGCTTGAGAAAACACTCGTGGACCAGTATATTATATGAAAAGATATGGGCGGAAACCAGAATGCCATGTGCTATTTCTTTCCGTAACGCGAAAATTTCCGAAACTGGTATTTTTGCAACAATCTCAGGAAAATGTTTTGAATGTAAGTGTGAGTTTCTTGGGCGTGTTGCGAACGAACCCCAACCAGACATTAGCATACTTATGGAATGCACTATTCAGGGCTTTGATCCAGTCGTGAAACACGTTAAAAAACGGCAGCTCAGAGGCAAAACGCGGACCGCTGTCGCCAAGCAATTAGTTGAAGGCAACAGACTGCCTTGCCAATGGCGCCGTGCAGAAGCAGACAGACTAATGACACGCTTAGGCGAGAAAGAACCACCTCATCTATACAGCGGTAAGGTACTCCGCAAAGCCAAGCAAGAGCGACAGGATAAACTCTTAGATATTCAATCTGAGAATGTATTTGAAAGCCTCCATCTAATGATGTACAGCGAAAAGTTTAATGGCGCGATAAAAAGAATCGGCCTTAATCCACTGATAGTTATGTACTGGTCTAAGGAACAGGAAGCAGTGTACGACCACTATCACGATACCGTGTATATTGACAGTACAGGATCTTTGGTAAAAAAGTTGAAACTGCCAAATGGAAACCTGTGCCCGTACATATACTTATATCAAATCGTGACACAAGTAGGTAATAAGACTGCACCTATCGTCCAAATGTTGTCTTCTGCGCAGAGCACTGACGACATTCTGATGTGGTTACGAGTATTTTTGAAGACTGTCCATGCAAAATGATCCGTGATTCGTGTGCCCAAAGAATGTGTTACTGATTTTGATAAGGCACTTCTTGAAGCAGTAGCGCAGGCATTCGGTCAAGTACTCAGCCTCAAACAATATTTAATGATTTGCTTTGATCTTTTGATAAACAACACTGATACGTCCATGAACAGAATACCTCCATGCCTCATACGGCTCGACGTTTGTCACTTCTCAAACATGCTCGCGAGATGGAAATGCTTCAGTGACAAGCATCCTCAAGTACGGAAATTTTATTTGAGGGCAGTGGCAATATTACGAAAGCAGGAAACCTTGGAGAAGTTTACGAAAATAACGACAGCAATTCTGATGCTAGCTCTGAATCATAACGGGCAACCCGGTGGACACGTGGAACAATCACGGAATTTTCTTGCTGGGAAGATCCGAGGATCGTCATCAGTTGAAGTGGAAGATGACATACATGACGATAAGGGAACAGAAGAGATTCCGCATCCTGAAATTGATGAGAATTATATGGTGAACTCGAACCTCCATCAATGGATAGAAACGCTGTACGGAGACATTCTCGAACGGATCGAGGCTGAAAAGAACACTATCGAGATAAACGGATATTACTGTCCTAAATTCGCTAAAAAGTTGAAAGCATTGCTCATGTATTTTCCTCTGTTTACCGAAGTTATGCGCGATGTATTTCGATACGGATCGGTCAACGCCACATCTGCAGCAATCGAATCCGAATTCAATGATCTGAAACATCGTACGTTCAAGAATATCTCCTTACCATTGCGCGTGGACAAATTTGTCGCGCGACATATCTTTTCACTACCAGGGAAGTTGAAGATAGCGATGGCTGATACGGAAATCAATTCGTTTTGTGATTCGATTAGTGAAAATGAACGCGATCGCCACATTAATTCCGAGGTTTCATTTGAAAATCGAACCTGCCAAGAGCAAGAGATATCGATGCTGATAGAAAAGAAGGCAGAACCGATAAAACAGGACGTTTGTCTGATTCCATCGAAAATACCGAATATTACAGTCCCGCTGACAGATGTTGAAGATAAAGAGAACGAGGGAAATGTAATTGATCTTGAAGAAATGCGAGCCGAACACAACTGGCGTAATAAAAATCCAAGCCAGAAAAAAACGTTTAGATACGCGGATCCGTATCCTTGGATTAATACCAGTACGACTTTCTGCACTTACCGATAATTCCCAATGGAAACCGATGCTCGATTGTGCGAGATAAGAAACAATCGTTCATTGTCCGAAACACATGTGGCTTTGACAGTCTTTGTCAAATATTAGCCCTTACAGCATCGCATAATAACGTTTATGGAAACGAGATTAAAGATTATACATCTTCAATCTTCTCCTGTGTGAATGAATTGCTTAAGGCAGGTCTATCGACTAAGTTTTATTCAAGCAGAGTAAATGCCCTCAATATTCCACAACTGAAACAGGAGAATCGTCAGAATCGTCGCAATCGTATCATACAAATCATTGCTACGGCCAACATTGCAGACATGGCGATTTGGATGTTCAAAGATTATCCAAGCTGTATTATAGAAAAACGCTGCGCTACTTGCGAGAAAGAAAGCGTCAAACGCATAATTGTCATGTCTGTCGATTTTGACATGTGGATGAGAGATGGCGCGATCGGTCTTCCTGACGCTCTATGTCGAGGCGACTCCCGGCCCAGACCATGCTGCGAAAAGCTTCCGATGTGTGAAATAAAATATGGTCTACACTTAATAATCGAAACAGCTTTCGGCGATGATAAGCTGCAACGATTAAGAGACTTCCCAGATCGTCTCACAATGCCGGGGAACGCGATCTATCAGTTAGCCGGGATAGTGGTGTACAAAGGGAGCCAGAATCCAAACTCAATAGGGCATTACATAGCGTACATTAAAACTGGCTCCATTTGGCTGTTATTCGATGATCTGAAAGTATAGGCGAAGCCGCAAAATATCGATAGCGAAATCGAAGTTCAGGCACATTTGTGCATATACGTAAAAGTATAGCTTAACGCCAACACTACACTAATGCGATGAAACTCCATTTGAGAGATACATAAAAGAGATTTCATCATTACTCATATATTTTATCTACAATACAATACGTTTAAAAATTAACAAAAAAAAACAAAAAAATAATCCTATATTTTATCTACTATACATTTTAAATTCTTATTCATATATCTTATCAACTATAATTATTCATATATCTTAGCTAATATACATTTAAAAAATTAATTAAAAAACAAACAAAAAATAAAAAACAACGAAAAAAAACAAATGGGATACATCTAGTAATACACTAGGATTTCAGCGGTAGCCTCCACGTGGCGTGTCCTGGGCAGGCAAATGATGTACTGGCTAATATCGCTAATAATATTTCTAAGGTTGTGACTAACAATTCTCGATATGTGCTACACCTGAGAAACTAGATGTTTATGAAGTTAGCACCAGATATTGCATACCTGACTTATGCCAGTCTAACACAACTCAGATATGCCATATTATCTTCGTCGAATAATCGAAAAGCCGAATTATGGACATAGAATGCGGGCGCAAAGAGTCGCGCTCAAGAGTAAAGTGTCCTTAATATTGCTGTGCTGAGGAAATGGACAGTTGTGCTGACTTGTGCTAGGCTAGCACAACTCAGATATGCAATACTGTCTTCTTCGGATAATCGAAAAGCCGAATTATGGGACATAGAATGCGGGCGCAAAGAGTCGCGCTCAAGAGTAAAGTGTCCTTAATATCGCTGTGCTGAGGAAATAGACAGTTGTGCTGACTTGTGCTAGGCTAGCACAACTCAGATATGCAATACTGTCTTCGTCGGGTAATTGAAAAGCCGAATTATGGACATAGAATCGGTGTTGGATCTTAAAAACGATTTTTTTCAATTTTCGCTTCTTTTTTTTGAGATATCGAAATGCGGTTTGAGGCACAACATAGCACAAGCCTAGCACAATCTAGCACAACTTTGATTTTTTTTGTTTTCCAAAATGGCGGTGCTAACTTCATAAACATTATTTTTAAGGTTAATATAGATGATTTATGAAAACTGCAATTTTCGTGACATTCTATAGATTTGATCATATTTTTCCAGTTATTGAAACCTTCTTTTGTAAAATAATTTTCCATATTTAATAATTGACATGGTCCACAAAATACACAATTTGTACTTTCAGAATATATGAGCCACGTTCTTGAACTTTTTTCACCATTTAATAATTTACGTTGAAATAAACTCGATGAAAAATAGCGTGCTTGATCAGAATATTCTCGTTTCGATAATTTAAAATCAGCATCTTTATTTTGTATAAATCCGTTGACAGCAAAATAATCGCGAGTTGATTCATTTAATATCCATTTAGCCGGGTCTTTATCGCACGTACTTACGATTTCGTTTATCGTTGTTGTCTCTTTTTCTACCTCTTTTATTATCATGTCATTTTCTTCCTCGCGAACTGTAGTGGACTGATTTATTATAATATCACGTTCAAGTGCTTCTGTTTCACTATTATCATTTCTTGTACTAGCACAAGCAACACTAGTACTGTTTGATTTTGAAAAAAATGATTCTAGTGTAGCAGTTTTTTTCAATACTTTTTCTTCTTTCTCCTTTTTTTCTTTAGCATTTTTTCTAAATTGATAACCGCTTAATCGTTTTCTTCCGTCACTCATCGTTGAACTTTGTAAAAAGTAGATCTATATAAATTCATAAATATATATCAGTTTCTAATAATCGCACAAAACATACTTTTAAAAAATTAATTTTTTCAGATTAAAAAAAATGTTCTAAATTTTTTCTGATTTATTATACATACCTCAAACACTTCTGGAACTATTTACTAGAACGTAATTCGCACAATAATACCATATATTTATGCCATTGAATGTACTGAGGAAAAAAGGCATAGAAAAAAGATTGATTCTTAAAAATGTATTTCAACGCTGTTCATTCACTATTTGCAATGACAATCGAGTCACAAGTCGCTCGCTCCTTCTGTAGGTTAATCTGCATATGCATGTAAGTTTCATTTGTTGGACGCGTGGTCGAATTCAAGCACGCGCCAAACAAATGAAACTCATATGCACATGCACATTCTCTCTCGCGCGCGCGCGCGTTTCCAGTTTATCTTCTCGAATTCTCAACCGATTTTGTTCACATTTTTTTTATGAAATTTAATTACCCCGAGCATATAAAGTCAGAAATGTAGATAGATAGATAGATAGATATATTTATTGCTGCCCCAATTGGGGATTACAAGGCGCTTTTTTTTACAGGAGCGTTCCCAAACCTTTCCTTCCTTTACCCTTTTTCCTTAGCCTAAACTTATATCTATAACTTAATCTAATTACATGTTTTTCGCCACGCCTCTCCTCTTCGCCGCCTTTCTCATCTTCTCTCGCATTTCTACCCTACCTACACACACACACACGTCCGCCTTTCCCTAACCTTTCTTATTCTAAATTATCTTAACCTACGCAATCTTACATTCTACTTAGCCTATGTTGGACCTCCGCTTCCGGTTACCGTTATTCTTCCACTCCTTTCCTCTCCCTCCCTCTCTCTCTCTCTCACACTCACTCACACACTCACTCCCTCCCTCTCTCTCTCCCCCTTATCCCTACCCTCTCTCATCCCCCTGTCCTCCTTTTACCTCCTTCTCCTTCTCCCCTTCCCCCTTCCCTCTTGCTTCCTCTAACCTTTTTAACCATATTTCCCCTTCCCCCTCCTCTCCTAATATCTCCTTTACCATTTCCTGCCAGCTCTCTTCCCTTCCCCAATCCATACATTCCTCCCACACATGCTCCCACGTCTCTAACCCTCTCCCACATATCCTGCACTTCCTATCCTCCTCCTTTTCCCAATACCTATTTCCCTTCATTTCATTCCCCAGTCTATACCTTGCCATCCTCCTCCATCTACCTTCCGCCCACCCTTTCTTCAAATAGCCCGGAATCCCCTCCCCTTTAATCTGTTTGTACCACTTATTATATTCCGATTTTATCATTTTTCCTACCCTCTCCTCCCTCTGTTCCTTTCCTTCCCATTCCTCAACTTCTTCCCATCTGAACTCCCCCTTTTCCCTTCTTTCCTCTATCTCCCTTAATCCCATCCCCTTACCCTCAAAAAATTCCCTTCTTTCTCTCTCCCACCCTGACAATTCCCCTCCTTTTTTTGCCCTTTCTTTAATCTCCCCCAAACATATTCTCGCCAACCATCCTCCCTTACCCTCCTCTAACCTTCTCTCATATCCCCATGCCTCTTCTTCCCATCCTTGTCCTTATCTTTTCCCTTTGCAATTCCTCCCTTACCATATATCCAGGCGTTCCCCAATCCACTCCTAACATCCATCTCAGATACCTTTCTTGTATCCTTTCCAATCCCTCTCTCTCTTCCCATCCCCATATCTCCACCCCGTATCCTAAAACCGTCCACACTAACGCATCGAAGAGCCACAACCTCCTCCCCCAGTTATTCCCAAATCTCCTCTTACCTATTCCCCATACCTGTCCCATAATTGCTGCCCCTCTCTTTATTCTGTCCCTTACCTGTCCCTCTTGCCCCCCATTCCTTTGAATCACATATCCTAAATACTTGTACTCCTTTACCTCCTCTAATTTTTTTCCCTTCCAAAACCAACTAGCCTTTTTTAACCTCCCTCCCCCCCTTCTGCATCTCATCACCTTCGACTTCTTCTCATTCAGTTCCAGTCCCTTCCCCTCCAGATATCTCCCTAACCTCTCCATCATACACCTCATCCCCCCCTCATCTTCTGCCAACAGCACCACGTCATCTGCGTACGCTAATGTATAGACCTTGCCCTCTCCTAATCTCACACCCCCCCACCTCCCTTTCTCCATTTCCTCCTCCAAGTCCGCCATCAACATGTTAAACAGGAGCGGGCTCAGTGGGCATCCCTGTCTCACCCCCCTCCCCGTCCAAAACTTCTCCCCCACCTCCTCCCCTATTCTAACTCTGAACCCTATCTCTCCTAGCACTTCCTCGCACCTCCTCACCGTCTCTTCCTTCACCCCCCTCCCTCTTAACGCCGCCATCAACTTCACTCTGTCCACCGAATCAAACGCTGCTCTCAGGTCCACAAACAGTAGTACCATTTGCTTTCCTTTCCTACTTATTTGTCTGTTTATTAAATAATTTAATACATAAATATTGTCCACCGTTCCCATCCCTTTCCTGAACCCCGTTTGATTCGGTGGCAACATCCCTTTTTCCTCTATCTCTCCCCTCAATCTCTCTGCCAACACCGTCGCATATACTTTGTATAAAGACGGTGTCAGAGTTACCCCCCTGAACTCCGAAACCTCCTTTCCCTCACCCCTCTTCAAGATTGGCACCACCAGCCCCTCACTCCACTCCCTTATCCACCCCTCCCCCTTCCATATCCTATTGCACAACTCCCATACCCACTTCTCTATTCCCTCTCCTCCAAATTTCCACACTTCTCCCGGAATCCCGTCCACCCCCACCGCCTTTCTTTCCTTTATCCTACCTATCGCCCTCCTAATTTCTCCCTTTTCTATCTGATCTTCCCCTCTCTCCTTCTCCGTCCTTCTTCCTCCCATTATCACTCTCGACTCTACCCCTCCTAATAGATCTCTAAAATATCTGTTCCATTCTTCCATCTCAATCCCCTCACCCATTCCTCCTTTTCCTTTTCCCCTTTCCCTCCTAACCACCTCCCAAACCTGCCCCTCCGTCCTCGCTTCCATTGCTTTCTTCGTCCACTCCTCATTCTCCTCCTCCTTCTTCTTTCTACATAATCTCTCATACTTCTTTTTTCTTTTCCTGTATTCTTCTCCTTTCCCCCCTATTCTCCTCCACCTTTTTAACTCCTTTACCACCTCCCCCTTCTCTCTTCTACACTCCCTATCAAACCACCCTCTCTTTCTTTCCTTCTTCTCCTTTCCTTCTCTCTCATTCCCCTTATCTAACACTTCCTGTATCTTCTTTTTCTTCTCCTCCCACTCTCCCTCTACACCCTCCTCTTCTTGTTCATCCCTCTGCTTCCCCCAAATTTCCCCTATCTTCTCCCTAAATTCCTCCTTCCCCTCTTCCGTCCAGTTCCATCTCCTCCTCTTTTTTCCTTTTCTTTCCCCTCCTCCTCCTTTCCCTTCTAACCACACTATTAACGGCATGTGATCCGAGTCCATCCTTTCACCTATCTCTAACTTCCTGATTTCCTCTCTTACCTCCTCATTACCTATTATGTAATCTATTACCGATTTCCCATTCGGCCCCATATATGTCCACCCCCCTTCCTCATCCCCTGCTATTCCTCCATTCATTATCGCCCATCCCTTTTCCTCCAACTTCTTCACCAACCTTCTCCCTTCCCCATTTACTTTTGTATCTCTTGATTTTCTCCCCTTCCCTTCCTCTCCTTCCTCCTCTCCTATCTCCACTCTTCCTCCTAAATTTCCCGTTCTTGCATTAAAGTCCCCCCCTATTATCGTTCTTACTCTGTCTCCCTCCTCCTCCATCCATTCATCCATCTCCCCTAGCTTCTTCTCCATCTCCCCATTTATGTACACTCCCTCCACTCTCCATCTCTCCCCTCCTTTTCCTATCACCACCTCCACCATTCCCTCTTTATCCGCCTTACACTTTCCTTCTATTCCTACCCCTTTTCTCACCCCCACTATAATTCCCCCCATAGCCCTTCCTTTTTTACTCTTCCTCCTCGCATATTGCACCTCCCATTTATATCCTCCCGGCATCCTCCCTTTTATCCTCTCCCACCCTTTTTCATCTACCCATGTCTCCAGAAAAAACATTACATCCCATTCTCCCACCGCTTCCCAGAAGTCCGCGTCCTTATTTCTTAATCCCGCCACATTCCAGAATGCCACCTTCCATCCTTCCTCCCCTTCTCCTTCCTCCTTTCCTTCTTCCCCTTTTCTCCCTTGCCCTTTACCTCCCACTTCCCTCCTCTCTCTCTTTCTCTTTTTCACCCTTCCTTCCCCACTCTTTCCCTCCCCTCCTTTCCCGTCCCCTGTATTGTTTCCATCCCCTTTCCTTCTATTCCCTCCTCTCTCCTCTCTTCCCTCCTCTCATCCCCTGCTTCCTTCCTCCTTTAGCTCCTCTTTCACCTCGTCCCATCTCCACCATTTACCTCTCATCCAAATTCTCCCATACCTTACCCATGCCCTCCTTCCCTCTCTTTCTTCCCCTTTCGCCAACTCTCCTAATCTCCACATCATCCTTCTTTCTTTCCACGTTAGATCCTCTTCAATCCTCTCCTCCCTTCCTCTCAACCTCCTTTTCTTTTCCATTATCTCCCTTTTAACCTCCATCTCTCCCACCCTTACTAATGCTATACTTGTCCCGTCCCTTCTCCCCTCCCCTATTCTCCTCACTTCCTCTACCTGCCCTCCTACCCCTATCTCTTTCAATAATTTCTCCACCTCCCCTTTCACCCCCCCTTCTTCTTCCTTAATTCCTTTTATTATCACATTCTTTCTCTTTTCTTCTCTTTCCTTTCTCTCCCATTTCCATTCCATCCTCTTAATCCTATCTTCCATCTCCTCACTCTCCTTTCCCTTCTCCCCTTTCTCTCTCTCCCCCTTTTTTCCTATCTCTAATTCTTCCATTTTCTTCCCCATCTCCTTAATCCTTTCCATAAATTCCTCCCTTTCTCTCTCCCACTTTTTCTCCCTCTCCTCCATTTCCTTTTTTAGCCCCCTTACCTCCTCCCTTAACTCCTCCTGCCCTCTTACTCCCTCCTTAATCTCTTCTCTAATTTCTCTTCTTATCTCTCTCATCTCCTGAATTATCTCCTCCTTCCATTCCCTCCCCATCTCTTTCAATATCTCCCCTATCCCTCCTGCCTCCTCCCTCCTTTCAACCAGTGTTGTTAGACGGGCTAGGTTTTTTTCGCGCATGCGCGTATTACCGTGACGTAACCATGACGACTACAGTAACGTATGATGTTTGCGCGCGCAACTACGGACCAAGACCCTGGACCACGGAGTTTTGGCGGAATCGCAGGAAACAGATAAATTGAACGTACGTAAAAATAAATAAATTATTACAATATATGTAATATAAAAGTGTATTATTATAATTTATGTATATTAAAATTAATCAATAATTCAAATTATAAATTGTATAAATAAAAACTAAACTCGTAATTTACGTATGTTATAACATAGGTACACGTATATGTATATATTTTATAATTTCATTATTTGTTTATTGTATGTTTATATTTAACATTTTTAATTAAATTTATTATATTTATAATAAAAATTATACGATTCATTAATTATTTTAAAAAATTTTCAATAATTTAAGAAAAATTAAACAGAGGGGGAAATCAGGACCCCATTTCATGCGAGTGACTACTTCATTAATACTACATTCAATGCGCATGCGCGAAAAAACCTAGCCCGTCTAACAACACTGCTTTCAACCTCCGGCGACCTTATTACCTTTTTACTTCTCCTGAACGCCCACTCCAAATCCCCTTTTTCTTCTCTCTCCTTTCTCAACCCTACTTCTTCTAATTCCTCCCTTTTCCTTTTCAAAACCTCCTCTGCCGTCCCTGTGCTCCCTCTTCTCTCCCATTTCTCCGTCTTCTTCAATCTTTCTATCTCCTCTATTTCTTTTCTTTCCATCTATATCTCCTTTACTCTATGTCTAGTGACTTTCCCTATACCCTATTTCAGTTACTTTCTCCTCTGCTAGTGACTTTCCCTATATCCTCGACTGGATCCTCTGTCACTAGAGACTTTCCCCGCACCTACACCTATCTCCTATCTCTCCTCTCCTTTTACACCTGCACTCCTCTTTCCTATTACCTTCCTCTCCCCTCGTGCCCCTGATCTATCTTCCAAACTGCCAACTCACTCTACCTGCATCACTTCTCTTCCTTCTCACCGCTCTATTCCCTTCTCACCCCACTTGCCTGCACTCCCCTTGCATTCGCCACCTCCAGCTTCTCACTCTCTCACTCTCTCTCCCCCTTTCTCTTCCACACACCTCTAATATTCCACTCAAATACACACACTGACAGCACCTCAACCTTCTCACACGCAACCGGAAACGGAAGTCGTCAAGTCAGAAATGTAAAAAACGTAAAAAAATTTTTAATAATAAAAAAACTCAAAGAAAAAATTTCAGTAAAATCGGTTGAGAATTGGAGGAGAAAACGGGAAATAATTTTCGCCGAAAACGCCGGAAAAAGTAGCACTTTAAACGCTCTTTAACAGTAATGATCACGAACATATTTATATTATGACTCTTTTAATGAAAATCAGAATGTATTTCAAATATAAATCTAGTGTTAATAAATTTTTTTAATTCAAAAATTTTTTTTAATTTAAAAATTGAAAATTTGCCGCCCCCTAAAATCTGCCGCCCTAGGCTATAGCCTATCCAGCCTAATGGGAAATCCGCCCCTGTACATATATAAATGTCTTTATGACATAGTTGAACACAATTTCAATATTGCTCTTTTATATATTTTGATGATATATGCATATTTTCATGTATTTTTCAAAGGAAATATACAATCTACCATATATATATATATATACAAGGTGGTTCAAAAGTCCGGCAACGGTCAATTATGTCCAAGAAATAGTGGTCTTATGAATAAAATATAAAAATTGCAGGGTTCAACCCGGGAAAAATTTTTTATATATAATTATATTTAAATAATTATATAATTATACATAATTATATGTGAAATATGTTTATTTTATATATAATTAAATTTATTTATATATAAATTATAAAGTTCATGTATAATCTCATGTCAAGTTATATATGAAACATTATATATATTTATATATGTGAATACTTATTTATTATATATATATATATATATATATATAAATTTATATAATTATATGTATATAAAAAGCTCTTTTATCTAATTATATATAGATATATTTCATATATAATTTTGCAATTATATGTATAATTTATATATTTTTATATAATTTTATATTGTTATATATAAAAATTGTTTCTAGGGAAAATAAGATATTTTATGGTGACCTTGACTTTGACGTAGGGGTCAAATTTAGAGGTTATTTCAAGGTCAACTTTTATTAAACGAAACCCCCTATTTTTATTAGATATTCTTGTAGCTTATCTCGAGAATTTTACAAAACACTAATAAAATATTTTTTGATGTGCTTATTGAGTTATAAAGGTTTAAAGTAAATTTATAAAATTGACAATATCTTGTAAAACATTCGATTTTCGTTATACATTTATACTTTTTATGCACGGAATAATGAGACCAATCAATAGGTGCAAAGAAAACACAGTTGCAAAAGACGTATGTAATTTTCAAGAAGCAACTGCCCAGCAAACAACATTATAATTGCTATAACATAATTTAACGGGAATGCTTAAATC